>NW_026043152.1:0-53833 GCF_023856365.1 Brienomyrus brachyistius | reverse complement strand
CGTTAATGTTTGGCAGCATAGGCGATTCATTAAAATTATACCGAAGAATGGAAAATGTGATATTTAGAATATTTTTTGCCATTTAGTAGCTAATTTAAGCACTTACCCAATGCCTCAATTTGTTTTAGGTCAGTAATGTCTGAGCCAAAAGAATGAATGTATGAATTTAATACAATTCACCCACTCCCACCCACACACAAATCTGAAATTCAATTTAAGACACTTCTTAAACATTAGTGCATTAACAAAAAAGGAAAATCTTAAGAGATTCAGTAGGATTTTCTATGTTAGACTTAAGCTAATAGTTCAATAGTTTTTACATATTTCAATATACCAATTTGACTTTAATGTTGAAACAGATGCTAAAACATGGAATAATTTCATAACTAGAGAAACATGTTATTCACAAACACTAGCAAAGGTAGCTTATAGTTAAGCTTACTTAAGTCAGCAAGTCAGGCTACAGTGTGTAAGAATAGTCGTAAACGATAATTTGTCTCAGTCTTACATGACAGAATAAGTAAACAGAAAATATAAAATGGCTGAAACAGCGTCATTAACGCCAGCTACAGTAGAGGCGCAGAAAAGGTGTCATGACTGAAGTATTCCCAAACTCTGGAAGACCGTATGCGAGCCTTTTTTGCCGCGTGTTTCTCCAGAGGCTCCGGAGCTCCGCTGGTTGAGACAGCCATGTTGGTTCATGTGCAGGGGGACGAGCGGCAAATTTCTTTTTTGCAGGGTGGTAGGTGATGTCTCATTAATATTTATGAGAGAAGTGCTACATGATTGGCCAGTGCATGCCAGTGCATGCCCAAAATGGTGCGGCACTGCATCCAAGCCTGCGGCACTCAGAGTCACAAATACAGTGGAAACCATTTGTAGTAATTACGTCTGTCTGGCTGATTTCCAACTAATTGATATTTGTATATTTATTACATGAATATAAGGTAATATAAGGTAATAGAAGAGGTATTTAATGGTTTTCCATCTGAGGAATTTGCAAAAAACTGCAGTGCATGATGGGTCGGACCTAAAGGCTGCCTTAACGTCCTCATCTGTATGACGACATACATCAAGACTAGGAATGTTCATGTCTGGTTGCGTTTGTTGGTCCAGAAAGTAATTCAATTTCGCCATGTAGGTTACGTTCTTAAAAACTGCTTGGATATAGCCCGATTATATGCTGTGGGCCTTTTAATTTCTTTGTTTACCAGGTAGGCTACCTTCTTTAAACTGCGTTTTGTTAGACTACATATTTAGGGAGGTCTTTATAAATTTATAGTAGTCTTCATAAATATGTGCATAGTTTAGCCTAACCCAGCCACTTAAGGGAGAAAGCCAGCTCAACTAGGTGTCGGTCCCAAGCCCGGATTAATGGGGAGGGTTGGCGTCAAGAAATAAAGAGACTGTATCTTCACTGCATGACTGATGTCAAAATGTGTGAAATATGTGGTTGTATTAATAAATGCATTAAAGTAGGTTAATGATTCTGTGCTGTCTAAATTGTATAGAAAATTTCTACGTATAGCCAAACAAATCTCCTCCTGTTTGAAAAGGCATAGAAAAAGCAATTTAGCCACTAAAACTTTACAGTTTTTGTGAGGGACAGTCGAATTCTCTCGTTTCTCTCGTCAAGTTTTTTTGTGATCCTGCACCTACACTTTGCCGGCCCCAGGAGGATGGGCTCCCCCTTTGAGTTTGGTCCCTCCCAAGGTTTCTTCCTTCTTGGGAGTTTTTCCATCCTATCGGCGCCTATGGCTTACTCACTGGGGGCTTTGGGTGGGCATGATATAAAGCAAAGCATTTTCCCTCCCAGTTTCCTCCTCTGGTCCACATTGCAGGACCATCAGCCATCAGAAACAGTCAGACGGTCTCCTTCAGCTTCTTTAGTGTCCTTGGAAGCCAAGGCAGTTTTAGGTCTGAGAAGAGGTTTATCAGAAGGACACATATTACGTCGTTTGTCCTGAAATGTAACATGGGGAGGAAAAGTTAAGCGGTTTAGTCAGATTGGAGTCGTTTATTCAGCAGTGGCAGCGCCAGTGACTTAATGCTACAGGTGCTATAGGGGAGTGAGATTATTTAGACCGGGTGCTTTAGCTTTTCAGCTTATGTAGATGGTGTATAGAAGCACACAGCACGATAAGCTACAGCATGGATAAAATAGGATAAAATATGAAATTCTAACGTCTAGCTCACAGAGCCTCTATGTGTACTTTGAAGAAAAAATACACTACAAGTATGCTGTAAAAACCGCAAAAATGTCTTACACAATATACAGATTTTACAGATAGTTAAAGAAAAAATGAAACCAATATTTTGGGGGTGCTGTGGGGGTACTATGGTCATTGGAGGAGGAGCTAGAGCCCCCCCCCCCAAGCTTTTCCTTGGTGCTGCCACTGTTGTTCAGATTAAAAGTAACATTGTCATTAATAAACAGTACTCTGATCAAATTTTTGCATGTACAAACACAATCAAAGTTTAACCACATGTTTAGACACAATTCACACACCTGTTACATTTCCATAATGCTAAGACTCTCTACACTTACTTCATCCACTTTCTTGTTTGGTACACAGTCATTTGATGGATGTGTAAGATCATTACCAGACCGTCTGCTGCAAACTCTACAGTTAATGAATGGCTGCAAAAACACACAGACACACAAAAACAGTATTTAAAGAGTGGTGGGCAATAAATACAGTGAGAGAAGGTGTAGTAAAGATATATCTAATGATTTAAGGCAGAGCTGCTGGAGTGCAGGGTTTAATGACACAGAACAATTTTAGAGGAAAGAGCTTCCAAAGCAGGGTCACCATAAGGCTATATTATACAAAGCAAGTTCATCTAAAAGTATGAACAACAAATCCCGTTTAACTGAACACTGCTCTGTATTAAAATACTGTCCTCCGATCAAGCTAAGTGGTCCTGTAGTTCACTATTTAAAGAGGTAAATTTAAAGGGTAATTCACACTGCACATCTACCCTGCTCTGACCAGGTTTAATTACTGGCTTTCTAATTAAAACAAGAGTTAAGTCCTGCCCTTTCACCACAAAACACCACACTGCCATTTAAGGCTGATTTCAACAATGAGTTTTAGTTAACCTGGCTCGATTGAGTTAACTCTGGGTATGTAAAACCCGCTTTGTAGTACAGCCCACAGGTCTTTAAATAAGGCCAGCTAGGGTTCATAGCTCGAAGCATAATCTACAGGTCACCCCTCAGATGATTAGCATTTGCTTCTGCCTGGTAATCCAGCCTTTAAGCCTGTAAACCTACTAAAATTTGAGAATAAGGTGAAGGAACTGGCTCTTTGAGGCCACCTATGTATTTGTTACTTTATTGTTGGCTAACTTTCCCCCGCAGGGCATCAAAAAAGTTAACATGAACCTAAATTAATTTGCTAACTGATATGTCCAATGCTCACAGTCACAGTGACTCTTTACTTACCCTCTTGTCCATGAAAATACAGTCAGCCCGATGGTCTGTTGCAGTTGACTTTGGACATTTTGTTGCTCTCAAGAGAATCTCAATGTCAATGTATTCACTGCTGATCTAAATCACATAAACACGTTATATACAAAATTGCCTACAACTGTTTTAAAGGCAATATAACAAACAATAATCACCCAAAAAATGGCAAACTGTCACAGACTTGACTGCAGCAGATTCAGAGAGAAACTGTGAGAAGGTAAAATTGACCAGGGCTGAGATATACAACCATCACTTTCATTGTGAAGAGACATTAAGCATCATATGCATTGAAATTAAAACATCAAAATCAATGTGATACTCATTAGTTCAGCTTGCAGATGATGAAAGTTTCACACTTTTGTAAACACTTTCTCAGCAGTTACCTTCGGACGGCCCTGGATGTTATAGAAATTCATGTGCTGACGGGTTCCTTGATGAGCATTTTCGACTGCGAGTTTAATGGCCGTCTTGTGAGTGCAGGGAGACTGTGGTAATCTTGCTGGGCCTCTGTGGAGATAAGCAGAGCTCCATAAGCCAAAACCAGAAGCAGCAGGCGGGTCATCTTCCTCTCAGCTTTGAAGGGAGAAGCAGGACTGAGGACACTGATCTGTGGTCCCCTTATCCAGCACGTCCAGGGGCGTGTCCTTCACTCGAAACAAACAGACCTTTGAACAACATTGGAAAACTCTTCAGGATGAATTGAGGCAGGTGGTCAAGTGGGTTTATTGTTATTTCAGCAATATACACAGTACACAGTGAAAGGAAACATTGTTCCTCCTGGACCACGGTGCAACACAAAGAAGAAAAACAGAAACAACACAAGATGACACAAGTGCGGGCAAGATAGAACTATACAGAGTGAAAGGAGCACAAACAGAGGGAGAAAGTGCAAGATAAACACAAGAGCAACAATACAATACTACAGGACAAGACAGCGCAGTCAAGAACACAGAGTGCAGCCAGAGCTAACCTGAATAGGGGCATCAAGGTTGCCAGGCAGGCAGAGAAACAGAAAATAGAGGTCTACTTCACATACAACAACCCACAGTGGGTGTGGCAGGGAATACAACACATTACAAACTTCAAAGGCAACAACACCGTCACTGTTAACAGCAACGCCCTTTTAGCAAAGGAGCTAAACAGCTTCTTTGCTCGTCTGGAGGAACACAGAGCAGACATAGCCACACTGCCCCCTCCCCCAATCTCCAGCACTCACAGACTCCCTCTGCAGGAACACCACGCGAGAAGGCACATTGCATCTCTAGGTGTGTGGAGTTTAAGACAAGGCAAGTGATGCTACGATAATATAATTCCTTGGTAAGACCCCACCTAGAATATTGTGTGCGGGTTTGGTTACCATACCTTAAGAAGGACATTGCTGCCTTGGAAAAGGTGCAACGTAGGGCAACGAGAATGATTCCTGGTCTTAGAGGAATGTCTAATGAGGAGAGGTTAGCTGAGCTGAATCTGTTTAGCCTCGAGCAAAGGAGACTAAGGGGGGACATAATCCAGGTGTTTAAGATTCTAACAGGTCTGGATGCTGTTCAGCCAAATGGCTATTTCAATGTTAGTTTAAATACCAGAACTCGTGGCCATAAGTGGAAATTAGCTGGAGAACATTTTAAAACGAATTTGATGAAGCATTTCTGTACACAGCGTGTAGTTAGAGTATGGAATAGTCTTCCTGTTATTGTAACACAAGCTAAAACCCTGGGTTCTTTTAAATCAGAGCTAGATAAGATTTTTGAGCTATTAGCTAAGTTCTCCTCAAAGGAGCTTGATGGGCCGAATGGCCTCCTCTCATTTGTAAATCTCTTTGGTTCTTATGAGTCAGCTTACAGAGATGAGGTCCAGAAACTGATAGGTTGGAGTTCAGCAAACAATTTGGCACTAAACAGCACAAAGACAAAGGAATCACTGACTTCAGGAAGGATGGAGGCGACACTGGCCTGCCTAGATGGATGGATGGATGTTTTTATTGACATTGTAAGTACAATGAGATTTAGTTTGGAACGCGCCAGCAGCTACACAGTATATTTACAATTATATAGATTGTGAGGCATAAAATAAGGTGTGAGTAATATAACATAACGACATAATATAAGTAATCATTAATTAATCATTACAGATGGTATGAGGTGTGAACCGCTAGGCTGCTATGGCATGTTTGGTATCAAACCGATGGAAAATCACTCCAGTTTCCAAATCTGGTCAGTGGTTACCACGAAAGTGAATATATCAAAAGTTACACCAGCCTAACGAAAATCATCAATACAAGGGAAATCACTCTGGTCATAAATCTCAAAAGGACTGATACAGACCCCCTTCCGAAAGCCCGCCAAATGGATGGTCAGCCATTGGTCCAGGAGTCGAATTCCTGGTCACTCCTATTCACGAACTTTACACTATAAAACCTGGCACCTCAGAACAAAGCCAGGAGAGGAGAAACAGAAGGGAGGAGAAAACAAAAGACCATCAGCACGAAGAGAGGCAGAGAACATCAGCCCAAGAGAAGAGAAGCCCACAAGAAGCCCTCCTGAAGCCTATCAGTGAAGACCCAGCTGGACAGAGAACTGCAACCAAGCCCAAGCTTCACCAGGAGAGGGAATCAGAGGGGCTCCACTCCAACAACCGCTGCAAACACCGCGCCTCCCTGAGTGCCATCACCCATCAGCTCATCAGCCTCCGCAACCAACTGCCAAGACCCCCCCCCCCCCCACTCTGCAACCAAGTAAACAAACTTCCTTTCATTTATAACAACCTAAACTCCTATTCACCTGCTATATTACTTTAGGACAGTATTTCCACAAATTGCTTGCTTTGCAGAACAGTATTTTCCCTTTTAAGGTTACTCATTTTAAATCTGGTCATTGCATTTTCATGATTACATTGTTTGTGTCCACTCCGTTATTTCGTGTTTATTGTTTGTTAGGTGTAATGTCTGTCTTATGTTAGTTATAGGAATAAATGCATGTCTTTTACACAACTTCAGCCTCCGTTCATTGAGTGCTCACAAGAATCCCTGCCTGTGCGATCTACGCTCTGAAACCTCAAATTCGCCTGAAATATCGCGAGACTCTCTCTCATTGGCCGTGAGGGGAGCTTCGCTACCGATCGTTTACATTACCTGGTGACGCAGCTCGTTGGACAAGCCTTCTATTCTAACCCAGGTTATTACGTGATACTGGTTATTAATGAGTTCCATTTAAGTCACACATTAACAGACTCACGGTGTTTCGCAATTGAGTTTGAGCCGACCATTCAGCATAAAAATTGGTTAATAATCACAAGGCACAAGGTTTAAACTTATTCTGAGCACACAATTTAAACTTTTTATGACCGAACGTGCAGTGAAGAAGCGCTACTGTCAACTGGTTGCAAAAGTCGCACTCATGGCAATCTGAAGGCATTTAAGCGGGATCATATGGGCTTATTATAGTTATTTTTATTTCTATTATTAGTAGTTATATTATTTTGTTTTATTTTCGGTGATTTCATTGTAGTTCTTTCGTATTAAACTGCAGTAAACTTTAACCCTATGTCTGACGAGATTCTCAGATGTAGCGCTTTGTTTCCAGGTTCAATTCGGACGAGTGTCTCCGTTTCTATATATCCTGGGAGAGATCTCTCTATTAGCGAACGGGAATACTTGTTATGAGGTTCTAACCTAAATTATGTTGCGCTTGGACATAAGACCGATAGCTTAGTTACCTATCAGGATCATACTCGTATGTGTGTGCCTGCTTTAGACAAAGCAAGTTTAACACAACTTTGCGCTGTGAGCCAAGTGTGTGTCATTTAGAAATTGGGAGTCTCCTGTGCTTGAGACCCGCCGTGGTTAAGCACCATTTGCGACGAGATATAGTGCACTCACAATTTAAATCTGTCGCCGTAACGCGTGCGCCGTCTCGCTTCAGTAATTGTTTTAAGGGGTTTTATACTGTGCAAGGCACAGAAGAAGGCCACAAGCAGCATGCGCATGCATTAAATGTGTGTGTCACTCATCTAGCGTCGGCAACCGCCTAGCTATATCTTTGGTTACCTCTAGTGGTCAGGCATAGAACTACCACTCCATTTCGAAATTGCGCCTCTAGTGGCCAGGCATAGAACTACCACTCAATTTCGATATTGCGCCTCTAGTGGCCAGGCATAGAACTACCACTCCATTTTGATATTGCGCCCCCGGTGGTCAGGCATAGAACTACCACTCCATTTCGATATTGCGCCCCCGGTGGTCAGGCATAGAACTACCACTCCAGTTCGAAATTGCGCCTCTAGTGGTCAGGCATAGAACTACCACTCCATTTCGAAATCGCGCTTCTAGTGGTCAGGCATAGAACTACCACTCCATTTCGATATTGCGCCCCCGGTGGTCAGGCATAGAACTACCACTCCATTTCGAAATTGGGCTTCTAGTGGTCAGGCATAGAACTACCACTCAATTTTGAAATTGCGCTTCTAGTGGCAAGCCATAGAAGTACTACTCCATTTCGAAATCGCGCCTCTAGTGGTCAGGCATAGAACTACCACTCCATTTCGATATTGCGCCCCCGGTGGTCAGGCATAGAACTACCACTTCATTTCGAAATTGCGCTTCTAGTGGTCAGGCATAGAACTACCACTCAATTTTGAAATTGCGCTTCTAGTGACAAGCCATAGAACTACTACTCCATTTCGAAATCGCGCCTCTAGTGGTCAGGCATAGAACTACTATTCCATTTCGAAATCGTGCCTCTAGTGGTCAGGCATAGAACTACCACTCCATTTCGAAATTGCGCCTCTAGTGGCCCGGCATAGAACTACCACTCAATTTCGATATTGCGCCTCTAGTGGCCAGGCATAGAACTACCACTCCATTTTGATATTGCGCCCCCGGTGGTCAGGCATAGAACTACCACTCCATTTCGATATTGCGCCCCCGGTGGTCAGGCATAGAACTACCACTCCAGTTCGAAATTGCGCCTCTAGTGGTCAGGCATAGAACTACCACTCCATTTCAAAATCGCGCCTCTAGTGGTCAGGCATAGAACTACCACTCCATTTCGATATTGCGCCCCCGGTGGTCAGGCATAGAACTACCACTCCATTTCGAAATTGGGCTTCTAGTGGTCAGGCATAGAACTACCACTCAATTTTGAAATTGCGCTTCTAGTGGCAAGCCATAGAAGTACTACTCCATTTCGAAATCGCGCCTCTAGTGGTCAGGCATAGAACTACCACTCCATTTCGATATTGCGCCCCCGGTGGTCAGGCATAGAACTACCACTCCATTTCGAAATTGCGCTTCTAGTGGTCAGGCATAGAACTACCACTCAATTTTGAAATTGCGCTTCTAGTGACAAGCCATAGAACTACTACTCCATTTCGAAATCGCGCCTCTAGTGGTCAGGCATAGAACTACTATTCCATTTCGAAATCGTGCCTCTAGTGGTCAGGCATAGAACTACCACTCCATTTCGAAATTGCGCCCCCGGTGGTCAGGCATAGAACTACCACTCCATTTCGATATTGCGCCCCCGGTGGTCAGGCATAGAAGTACCACTCCATTTCGATATTGCGCCCCCGGTGGTCAGGCATAGAACTACCACTCCAGTTCGAAATTGCGCCTCCAGTGGTCAGGCATAGAACTACCACTCCATTTCAAAATCGCGCCTCCAGTGGTCAGGCATAGAACTACAACTCCATTTCGATATTGCGCCCCCGGTGGTCAGGCATAGAACTACCACTCCATTTCGAAATTGCGCTTCTAGTGGTCAGGCATAGAACTACCACTCAATTTTGAAATTGCGCTTCTAGTGGCAAGCCATAGCAGTGCCACTCCATTGAAATTGCACCTCTAGTGGTCCGCCATAGTAGGTTAACAACATCTGAGTTGGGTCTCTGGTGGTCAACTGCGGTGATACAACACGCATAATTGGACACACAGGTTCTTGCCTGAAAGCAGGAATCAACTTCACAGACTAAATCAGTTTGATCACAATACATTAACATCCAATTAGGTTATTGTTGCATAACTAATTGATGTTTACAATTGAATAAGAAACACAATTCATTTGGTTTGATTCCCGTTTAACCTTTTTGATTTATTTTAGGTTTTATTTCACCTTATGCTTTCATTCATTCCATCTCCCCCAACAAGGGGACTTGCATAGAAGTTCAACCACTATTAACAACAGTAAACCAGTTACGTACACAATCCCATCAGGAAGTCGTTTGGATGTGATCAGTTGAGCCCTTCGGGTGCTGGGTGCTTACCATTCGCTCTCTGTTGGTTGAGCTTGTCTGTGGCTCTGCTGTCACTGCTTGTGATCGTACAGTTTGTCAGAACCGAAGGGGAGTTCTCAGCAATTGGATGCCCAAAAGCGTGTCAGCCCGGCTACACCCACTGACTCATTACGGGCAAGGCTGACAGGTACCTCAGGCGGTCATTACAACTTTTGAGCAGGACTTCGTTTAGGGTGAGTTCTGAGAACGGCCCTAGCTTGGACTCTCACTAGGGTGGGTGATACCTGAAGGCAATTTTGCCAGCCGATAAGCTCCACCTGGGTTGTCTCAGTTGTGCATACAGAATACGCCCTTCCAAGTTAACATTGCTGGGGATCGGGGGAGTGGAAGCCGGACTCAGGCTTGCTTGGCTGGGAGAATGATTCCTGGTCTTAGAGGAATGTTTAATGAGGAGAGGTTAGCTGAGCTGAATCTGTTTAGCCTCGAGCAAAGGAGACTAAGGGGGGACATAATCCAGGTGTTAAATCTGGTCATTGCATTACATTTTTTTTGTATCCACTCCTTTATTTCGTGTTTATTGTTTGTTAGGTGTAATGTCTGTCTTATGTTAGTTATATCCATCCATCCATTTTCCAAACTGCTTATCCTACTGGGTCGCGGGTGGTCCGGAACCTATCCCGGAATGTGGAATGGGCACGAGGCAGGGAACAATCCAGGATGGGGGGCAGCCCATCACAGGGCACACTCACACACAAATCGTGATTATATTATTGCACTATACTGTATAAATAAAAAGTAAACTTAATACCAGTTGTGGTAATAAAGTGCACAGAGAGTAAGAGAGAGTAGGGTTTCACATAAACGTATGTTCATTAGCATTTAGTATTCTGATGGCTTTGGGGTTAGAAGCTCTTATTAAATCTGGTTGTTCTGCAATGCATACTGCGGTAACGTTTACCAGAGGGCAGAAGTTCAAACATCTCATGTGCTAGGTGCGTGGGATCTTTTTTAAATATAATTATGCATATGTAGAACTAGGGATATGATCCTGTTAAGTATGATAGTTCTGTCTCATTATTGCAGGATCGACATCCATAGTAACTGTGGTGATCTATCCATTTGTGTGCATGTCTGTGTGTGTGTGTGCGAGCGGGTATACCTATCCTACCCCATAGCGTGATAAATACCTGTTTTTTTTTTCCCTTATGGGGACCACGAAACTGAAAACCAGGAAAACTCTATTTTATAAAAATCTGTGACTGCTGTGGAAAAACTAAAAATGCAAAACCTCTTTTATTTTGCTTGGTTACTTATGGTTATGGTTAGGGCAGGGTGGGGGTTAAGATTGTCATAGTTAGCGTTAGCATTTATCCAATAGAAGTCAATGAGCGGGCCCCATAAGGATAGGTATACCCTATGTGTGTGCATGTGTGTGTTTGTCCCATATTGCCTGGGCTTCAGGATACCTCATAACCCGGAACTTCATCAGAAGTAGTTAGAAAATGGATGAATGGATGGATGGATGGATGGATGGATGGATGGATGGATGGATGGATGGACAGATCAATAAAAGTACAGAACATCCATTTTACAAAGAACCATCAACACTAAATGTATGCACTGGTCATGCTCCTGGAAATTAAACTTCTTTTCTGAAAAGCAGCATGTTCATAAATTAGCTGCTGTTATACCTTGGGGGAACAAATGCAGATGAAATTGTAAAACAAACTGCAGTGGCAAAACAGTTCTGGCTGCCTGTGCTGCCCTGCCTGCCCGCCCTCCTGCCCATTACGTCCTGCCTGTGCCACCCTCCTGCCTGCCCTCCTGCCTGTTTACGTCTTTCCTGTGTGCCCTGCTGCCAGTTATTCTGTATTTACATCCGGACTTAACTAATTGAACCATATAAACCATATAAATCAGGACTTTGTTAACGTGACTTCTGACCTGTGGAGGATGGGCTCCCCCTTTCACTCTGGTTCCTCCAAAGGTTTCTTACTATGACTGAGTTTATCCTTGCCAATGTCGCTTTCTAATTTTTCAGGCTAGATCTTGCTCACTGGGACAATTGGGCAGGGACAAAGTAAAGTGCTTTGAGACAATGTAAGGCTATGAAAATGTACTATACAAAATAAAGTGAATTGACTTGAGTAATGTGGCACAAAGCAACCCTTCTTTGCCACAGGAAATGTCTGGTGCAATTTCTTTTTTAATTGTACATGTCAATTGCATAATACCCTAAACTAATTCATTATTATTTCTATTATTATCATCATCATCAGTATTTCATTAGTATTCCATGGTATTTAGATTTTTCAGGAATCAGTGTGTGTACTGTATACTTTTTAATTTATTTGCACTATGTGTAGTGTCTCTGCAGCTGTATATACTTGCTGCATTATGCACAAGAACTTCCCTCAGGCATCAGTATAGTTAATCAAATGTAATATTTCTTGCTTGTTTATTAAGTTGTTTTAGGTATTTTGTGTGTTCCACTTAATTTAGTGTAATTAGTCCTAGTTGACTCAGGTTTAGTTAGATTTTTCCTTCTGTTGTTCCTCTGCATCATGCTACTGTCATAAAATTTCAATGTCTTACCTAACTTAAGAGTTTTGTGCATTGTGTTTTGGAGAGAAAGAAATCATTACTTTTTTTCTTTAGATTCATCCACTGATTCTATCACCTATGACACATTCCCCCTGAATATTTGTTTGTTTATTTATGTATTTGCTTGGGGGATGGAATTAACAAACAGAAATAACTGAATGAATCAGGGTAGTGAAAAACATTTATAAACTTATCATTTTGGTATTGGTACGATCCTGTTCTGGTTAGTTAGCCGAGGGAGTAAATCATCCGGAGTTTCATCTCTCAATCTCCTCCTACACCCACTCAGCATCACAGTATGGACTCCCCAATGCAACTGATCTGCACGTATTTGTACTCTGGGAGGAAATTGAAGCCCCCATAGGAAAAACTCAAAGCCTACAGACATATGCACAAAACCAGGGGACATGCTCAGTTCTGCAGGCCTGGAAGTGTGAGAGAAGGCTATTTATTGAGTTTCCCCTCTGCCCCTGGTAAAGATGAAACATGCACAAGTCATTAAACACACATATACTTACATGAAAGTCTGACTGATACTGGAGCTTCCAGTGCCCGTAAACCAGGTACTGGGGTACTCCATTTCCTTCTTGATAATTAGCGCCATTGAAAAAAAAACGGTGCCTTTCCTAATATTAACTGACTCTCAGACAAATGTACTGCTTGAAGACCCTGCCACTATTCGCATTTTCCAGCAGGAGTCACAAATCTTCATTGCATTCAGTTTATTCTCAGATGAGCTCATGCATGTTTCTATGTGCATCTTTACACTTAAACAAATACAGCTAACCTCTGTTGTTATATTCCATATATATTTGTCGTGACTGGCCTTTTTTCTCAAATGATGGATTTCTGAAACTAAAACTGACAGTATTCTAAAATATTTATATTGCCACATCATCGACACATGTTCTAATATGACATAGCATTCCCCTGGACCATAGTGCGACTTAGAGACAAGATATAACATGCCCTTCACGGTAAAACACTAGATAGGTGCAACACTTAATGTCAACGTTGTCAATGTCAATGTTGACTTAATGTCAACGTTAAATTCATGGATTCGCAAATTAAGTAACACGGTTACAGTACAAAAACGAGCAGAGCTGTGTATGGCATGACTATCTCGCGGCGGCGACAAAATATGCTTATCCTTCTAATTATTCAGAAGAAAATATATTTGCAAGCACAGCCGTTCACGGCTTCCGTACAAAAAGCTGTCACTACGCTACAGGAAGAATACACGACCAATATAGGATTTACACAAGTCTGCTTCTTTTGTTTTATTTAGTAACAACTTTCACAAAAATTGACAGCAATACTGCTAAAAGTGCAGATCTGTTGCCAAATTAAATAAACAAAGAAATTAATCATAAAAATATTCAAAGTATATACAGCCAGGGGCGCCGCTAGCAATTTTGGGCCCTATGACAAAATATGAGGTTGGGCCCCCCTATCACACCCATTCAGATCTCTGGGGGCCCCTAAAGGGCGTGGGCCCTTAGAATTGTCCCAACTTTCCCCCCCTTAGCGGCGCCCCTGTATACAGCTAACCATTTCCAATCGAAAAGTACATACAAGTCTCCAATATAAGTTATACAATGGAGCGCAGATAAAACTTTTAAATAGTAATTAACCAAACTATATAAAGAATACAAGTTTGAATACAGGTAATTTGTATAAATTTTACTGTGTTCAGACTGAAAAATCAGCACCAGCCTTACACACATTGCAGTTCTGCTTTTTTCTTCTTTTAGCATAATTACCCGTTTCACGTTCACGAGGCAGAAGATCCCTGCAAATGTGAAAATTCACAAGTAACAGGCACCATTAACCTCAAGCCATAACAGTCTGCTAGCCTGAACAATAGAAAAGTCTATGTATTACCAATTATTACGCAGGTTGTCACTTTATCAAATCATGACTGTTACTAAGAAGTGGGAGTGAAACGCGTGTCACGAGATCTCGCGATATTACAACATGACGAGATTTCTCGTTGGAGCGAAAAGCCGTTTCACGAATGCGCTGCAAATGAGCTGCTGTAAATATGTCGGCATCTGACTAAATTACTATAGTAGATACCCCAGACACTTTTGAATCTTTTGTGTGTCAGCATTTCGGGTGCCCGGCGGAAAATATAAATGGCGAAAGGGAGACAGACAAAACACGAACCATCTGTAAGGACTGTAGAAAGCTAATGCCGCACACAGCGGCTAATGCTACTACTAACTACTATGCAAAGCCATTTGCAGCACCATCATAGCTCTTTATTTAAATTCACTGCACCGGTGAAGAAAACATTTTTAAAAAAATGTTATGTTTATTATTGGGTGCTTTCCACTTCATGCACCCACATACAGCGCTAGCTTAAAGCAATGCATTCTGGTCCTGACGCAATGCATCATGGTTATATTTTTTATCGCCCGTTGCATTACGTCACCATGTCACATGGTACCAAAACTCCGCGAGAGCAAGACACATCAGGCAGCACCTCTTAGCAGGCTGCACAGGCTGGATCCGCCTCCATTACGACACAACTTTGCCCTTATTGGCTTAAGATTTTAGTTACATACATGACGTTTGTATATCTGCTATTTCTCCCGAGAAGCAGGTAAAGCGGTAACTGCTTTTCAATTAATTTACTTGGTAAAATTAAATTTAAATAAATGATATGAATATTGTAATAGTACTCGTGAGCTTTGTTTGTTGTTAGTTACTGTAATGTTGCGCTGCTTTATTTGTTTAATCGTCTTGTCTGTGAAGACATTCAAGTTAATCAAATAAGAACTGCACTGTACACTGTACATGACCATAAAAACTTTGAATCCTTGAAATAAATGTTTTTGATCTTTTCCTTGGCAGTTATCTTTTTACACAGGGCCTCTATGTACACAATAGTTATTTTTTTCACGACTAACAGTATGGATCAGGAGTTGGTTATTGTAAAAGAAGTAATGTGCATGCAGGTGATATTTGTATAGATTTATATTTACCCCTAGGTGATAAGTTTGACAGTCATTTCTTTTACCGTTTGGCCTCTCGGTTGAACATAATAGTGGCGCGAGCAGCTCCACTTGGTTTTTTAAAAATACTCAGCCATGAACTTTTGGTGAACTCAGGTGAATCCCTTCCTTCAGTAGTAAACCTTGGTAGTTTCAGCCGTTTACACATTGTCTCACTAAAAGGTTGATAATATATTTGTCCTTTTACATAGTGATAAAATATACGCGATAAAAATGTGAATATTCATAGATTCAGGACTAACAAAGTAGCTAACAGAAACTCAGACTAACAAAAGGTGCAAATACATACTCAGTTGGTTCCATTGTGTTGATTACATTATAATGTTTACATTGTAATGATTATATCATGGATATTTGGCATACTTTTTATAAAATCGTAATTCTTATATTCTGCGTTATATAGTGCTAAATAATATTCCATAGATGGATGGACTTTATTAATCCCCGTGGGGAAATTGTGTTTTTTATGTCTCCCTCAACTTACTCTTTGTGGAGTAAGTTGTCCGCGAAGTGCAGCTACCTGTTGGGGCGCCCAGGGAGCTGGGGGTTAAGGGCCTTGCTCAAGGACCCACAGACGTGCTGAGGCTGGGTTAGTTTCAACTGGTGACCTCATTACAGGCACAAGGACTGACCCCTGCCCCCCAACTGTGTATGAGTAGCATTTATGCTGTTTCTTGAGTGTGAGCTAGTACATAAACCAGCTAGTGCTCACCATTGCAAAAATACTCTAGCTTTCTGTCATACACATTTTTTTATTTTCTTACATTGTCCGTTTTTGTTCATAGTCTGTAATATTCTGAATAACGACAATGTAGAGGAAAAACAGATTAAATTCTCCTTGTTTGTAATTTCCCCATGTAATCCACTGCCTTGTGGTAAGAGGTGCAAAAGTCAGACGCGTTGAATGATGAGGATACGATATTGAGTTTAGTTCTTGAGAGGATTTATTCATATGATATTTTAACACACAGTACTTTGAACTGGTTTGTTTGGCGCAAAAGGGCCGATATGCAGACACCATCACACATGGCAAATACGGTCAATGACTGTTTCACTTTGCACCTTCAGCCCTGAGCCGCGTAATCTCAGCACCTTTAATAACAACCATTGCTGCCTCCTACAGGTGGGAATACACTTAGACAATAGTAAATATCACTAAGGCAGGCAAGTACCTCTCGTTTCAAGTGTTGCAATACTATATAACATTATATTATAAACAATAAATACGAATAAATAAAAACATTAAACAAATAAACATAATCAATAATATTCATGAATAATTATGCTTAATATACAAATAAAAGAATAGCTCCTGCAGATGATTTCAGATAACTACTGGAACAATGAGTTCTGGAGGGGAGCAAGCTCTGTTACATGCTATAGAAATGTTGATCTGATTCCTTTCATTATCAGATTGTTACCACTGTTAAAAACCACAGATATTGTATTCTGATTGTATGCATTTCCTTATTAGGGCATGTCAGTTACTTCTGTTAAAAAATCCGTTTATTCTGACGTCGTAAATTTCCTGATCAGAGTTTACCCTCTTTAAAGTGATGGAGGTCCACTTGTGCGAAAGATACATCGATATGCATATGAGATTTCGTTTGTGCCAAAAATATGTAAATAGCACACAGTCCATGTCGACTGAGCATGTGACAAAGAATTTTTCTGTGACAATTCTATTTTGTCAATGAGTTTGTCTGTGGAGCCCCTGAAGGGACCTAATGGTGTCCGCTAATTAGATACCCAGAAATAAACTGTGTGGCTCCTGCCCAAGCATTGCTGCCCAAACAGCAGCTTCCTCCTTATGCCACCGAGGGAGGAGTAGCCAGTGGTTCCCCTGCCCCTTCCCCTCTCCCCCCTGCAGACGAGGATCATAACCATTCAGCACCCGACTCTACCTCCTTCTCGGTGAAGAAGTGCCGTGGCGAAACACTCAGGCAGCAGGACGAGGTAGCAGAAATTCTTGCCCCTATGTTGGTATGTCCAAATCCTCAAGGGGGAGATAAGGTTTGCTCATCTGACACTGTAGATGAAGGAGTTGAACATAAGAACATAAGAACTATACAAACGAGACGAGGCCATTCGGCCCATCAAGCTCGCTTGGGGAGAACTAAACTAATAGCTCAGAGTCGTTAAAATCTTATCTAGCTCTGATTTAAAGGAACCCAAGGATTCAGCTTGCACTACATTATCAGGAAGACTATTCCATACTCTACACGCTGCGTAAAGAAGTGCTTCCTTAAATCCAGCTTGAAATGTTCTCCCGCTAATTTCCACCTATGGCCACGAGTTCGTGTATTTAAACTAATGCTGAAGTAACTATTTGGTTGAACAGCATCCAAACCTGTTAGAATCTTATATACCTGGATCATGTCCCCCCTCAATCTCCTTTGCTTGAGACTGAACAGATTTAGCTCAAGTAACCGTTCCTCGTATGACATTCCTCTAAGACCAGGAATCATTTTTGTGGCCCTACGCTGCACCTTTTCTAAGGCCACAATGTCCTTTTTAAGATATGGTGACCAAACCTGCACACAATATTCTAGGTGAGGTCTCACCAAGGAATTGTATAATCTTAGCATTACCTCCCTTGACTTAAACTCCACACACCTGGAGATATACCCCAACATCCTATTGGCCTTTTTTATTGCTTCCCCACACTGGCGAGAATGGGACATGGAAGCATCAACATACACACCAAGGTCTTTCTCATGATCAGCTACCTTTATTTCAGTGACACCCATGAAATACCTGTACTTTATATTTCTGCTCCCTAGATGGAGTACCTTATATTTATCGACGTTAAATTTCATCTGCCAGGTATCGGCCCAGTCACTAATTAAATCAAGATCCCGCTGTAGCTGCTGAGCCACTAATTCAGTATCTGCTACACCACCCACCTTGGTGTCATCTGCAAATTTCACCAGTTTACTGTATATATTGGTATCCATATCATTTATGTAAATTAGGAACAATAGTGGTCCTAAAATCGAACCCTGCGGTACCCCACTATGAACGCAAGCCCACTGTGAGTTGAAGGACATTGCCAGTGACCTGCTGGACCCCAGGCAGAACAGGCCTCACCATGCGACAGCCCTTCAGAGACTGGTCCTCCTGCGCATGGACTGGGGCATGATGCATCAGTTTAAACAGGAGCCTGGTAAATCCTGCGAGTGCTACACCAAGCGACTGATGGCAGCATTCTCCAACTACAGTGGGATGGACTCCACAACGGACCGAGAGTGTATGTGATGTAAAATACACTAAGATAGGTAAAAACTCTTTTGTGGACTAAGTAAAACAAACATTTTATGTTCTAGTTTTCTTAAAACTACTGAAACAAATAATTGGCTACACTGCAGTTCCGCTGTTTTGTTTGGCACCCCTGCATGTCGTGCATTGTGTGGAAAAAACCTGAAGGCTGAGGAATGTTACGTAACACAGCTAGAATGTAAAAACTCTCTCTGGTGTAATTCACTGCATAAAACCAATGGTGTTAAGTGTGATGTCTTCTTCATAACACTCCCTGATGTTTGTGTCCGTGACCATGAGATAGGGTGGGCTGCTTTTCTTCCTTCCTTTGACTAGTATTCCTCCTAAATTGTTCATCTGTATTTGCTGCATTGGTACTTGATGTGCGTGTGCCTTGTGTCACGATCGCCATTTAACGGGAGCGGCGGACGGGCAAGAAACAGGCAAGGCAGGCAGGATACGGGGATTTATTAGGAACACGGGGTGCAGGAAACATCTCACGCAGACGGACTTCAATGACGGACACTGAACTCTAGTAAGACATGAACTCAAATAGACAGGACTGATTGAAAATAATCGGACACAGCTGGGTACGATCAGGGAAGCACACGTGGATAATCAGGGGGCGTGGCACACACGGTGGTCAGACTGTCCGGGACCTCCTCGGGGACTAGGGCAGGAAAGTCTGGAGCTGGGTCAGGGACAGGAGTGGGGCCAGGAACAAGAGCCCCAGGGGGCACAGTCATTTGAGGCGGAGGGAGCGCCTCGGGCGTGGGCTCTGGGGCCGCAGGGGGCAGCGGAGGCGGCTGCTCAGGAGCTACGGGCAAAGCAGGCGGCGGCTGCTCGGGCTCTGGGGCCGCAGGGGGCAGCGGAGGCGGCTGCTCGGGCTGCGCAGGAGCTATGGGCGACGAAGGCAACTGCTCAGACGCTGTAGCAGGAACCCAGGACTTTATGCTCAGCCCACTGCTGTTAACTCCGATGACTCACAACTGAGCAGCAATGCACATTTCGAATTCCATCATCAACATCAGGCAGATGACAAGACTGTTGTGGGTCTCATCAATAAAAACGGTGACTCAGCATACAAAGAGGAAGTGTGATGACTATCGGACTGCTGCAGAGCCAACAACCTGTCTCTGAATGTTGACCAAAGAGATGGTTGTTGACGTTAGAAGAACACAAAACACAGAGTGACCACTCTCTGCTGCACATCGATGGCTCATCTGTGGAGATCGTAGAGAGTACCAGATTCCTTGTTGTCCATCTGGCGGAGAATCTCACCAGGTCCTTCAACATCAGCTCCATAGTAAGGAAAGCACAGCAGCACCTCTACTCTCCACGGAAGCTCAGAAAAGCCCATCTCCCATTCTCACACTCTATTGGGGAACTGTTGAAAGCACCCTGAGCAGCTGCATCACGGTCTGCTTTGAGAACTGTGTCGCCTCAGATCACAAGTCCCTACAACAGATAGTGATGACAGGTGAGAAAATCATTGGGAGTATCGTGTTAGAGAAATATGTACTTTTTTTATCATCATTTTGCTAGACGCTTAGAAACAACACCCTGCCGCAGCTTGATCTTAATTGAGCAATAACACGTCTCAAGAACTGTCGCTTGAATATTTCCACCCCATATATGGTGACAAACAATGTTCAATGTCAGTTGCATATCCTGTTTGTGTACCTCAATAAAAGACACTGCGAGGGGAGTTACTCTTTCGAAGTTGGCTGAGTTCGACTGAGAGGCTGACACCTCGAGGTCAGGACCGGGCTTCCCTTTGTAAGGAAAAGTGGTAAAAATGTCCCAAGGTTCTTGGTTGATCATTTGAATGCAGACAATGTTAGGAATTTATGATCATGGGGGAAGCCAGGGAGAGAATGGGGGTTCCAGTTGGCACCACTATGGTGATAAGGATAAGATAAGGTGATAAGAATTGAATTACAATGATCATAAAAGTCTCCACCCTGTCCTGTCCCGTCCCTGTCTCAGGATCCTCACACTCCAGGGGGTCACTCTTTATATGTAAATTCACTCACAACACCTACACACAACACCTTGGTGGGGAGGGCCTTTTTGGGTATAAAGGGGGGTGAAGAACTGTCTTCAATTTGTATCTGAGCTGCCTTTCAGTACCCGGTGTGTCTCTACACTGTATTACATTGTATTATTTTTGCTGTTCAATAAACCATCATTTTGCTGAAACTGCGGAGACTCTGCAAGTGGATTCCCTACACCTTGCAGCAAGTAAAACGTCATCACAGCTGTCTGCGTTGTTCTGTGTTCAGAGACTGGTTTGTTTCCAGCGCATCTTCAGAAGAAGATAACCCTAACATATCTCTCCCCTCCATCACAGATATTCACACCACACACTGCATCCGCAAAGCCACCACCATTGTGGATGACCCCACCCACCCCTCACATTATCGTTTCACCCTCCTGCCTTCTGGAAATAGGTCCCGGAGCATTCGGGCCTTTACAGCCAGACTCAAACAGCTTTATCCCCCATGCCGTCAGACTACTGAACTCTCAGGGACTAATCTGATACCACACACACATACACTCATTAACACACTTTATTATTTAACTACTATTTTTTATCTTATTGTCGCCATGTTTACAGTTACTTTTATTTATTTTTATTGCTACCTCATTGGACAACCAAACTGCGCCTTCTCAGTACTGGGTTTACTGTGCTGTTTGTGCTCGTTGGTGTCAGTTGTCCTCTCTTTTTGCACTGTCCTGCAATGTTTGCACAGTTTTTGCTCATTATGCACCATACAGTATGTTGCTAGGTTGGTATGTGTTAGTCTTCTGTTAATTTAAGTAGCACCTTGGTCCGAGGGAAACAATTTCTTTTGTAACTGTACTATACTCAACTGTGTAAAGTTAAAAATAACATTAAAGACCTACTTGACTTTTACTGAACAGGTGCTAAAGTGAAATTACTTGCTTCTGGGAAAGAACTCCAGCTGAAATTCTGTACAACAATTATGGGAGACATATGGGAAGGACGCGGTGTCAGACCTGCCCCAGTGGGACGAATGTGGTTTTCCTAGTAACAGCAGCTTCAGTCCCAATCAGATAAGCCAGATGCGTCTGAAATTAGAGGAACGGGATCAGACTGGTTGCTCAGGGACTAATGTGGTAGAACTAAAACAGAGACAAATTGGACGGTGTTTCAATTGTGGGAAAATGAGACAAAGCAGGCAGAGGAGATGCGGGTGGCAAAGAAGCATGAGATAAGGAATGCAGAGAATGTGGATGAGGGTGAGACTCCTGTGAAAACTGTGTATTGAAAATTAGGGCCATAGTATTGTCATCCATCCTGTCAGGGTATGGAAATACACTGAGGGTAAATGGCCTAATGCAGGAAGTGTCTTAATCCTATAACATCCAGCTGATTCAGGCTGTGGGGGACAGTGTAGTACTGCACTCTTCTGGCTGGGACCTTGAATAAATGAATGAATGTTACATTTATACAGCCCTTTTCTAAGATACACAAAGAGCTTTACAGAAGCACTGGGGAGCCACTTCAACCCAAACGTGAGGCAGCAGGAGAGGGGGCCCAGGCAGA
Source organism: Brienomyrus brachyistius (assembly GCF_023856365.1). Lineage (NCBI taxonomy): Eukaryota > Metazoa > Chordata > Actinopteri > Osteoglossiformes > Mormyridae > Brienomyrus > Brienomyrus brachyistius. Next base: position 31,680 of record NW_026043152.1, on the reverse strand, counting down.
GAGAACAGCCAACAAGACGGGTGCTTCCACAGACAGGACGGGGGCCCCGGCAGACCAACGCTGACGACTCCTGGGACCAAGTCAACAGAGCAGCTGTCGTCATTGTGACTCACCCTCATACATCCATCCATTGTCTAAACCGCTTATGCTACTGGGTCGCGGGGGGTCCAGAGCCTATCCTGGCAGGATCTGTGCACGAGGCAGGGAACAACCCAGGACGGGGGGGCAGCTCATTGCAAGGCACATTCACACACCATTCACACACACATGCACTCCTACGGCCAATTTAGCAAGAGAGAACATGCAAACTCCCCACACATGTGACCCAGGCGGAGACTCGAACCTGAGTCCCAGTGGTGGGAGGTAACAGTGCTAATCACTGCACCACCAAGCAGCCCCACCCTCATACATGATTTCTGATTCTTGATTTTAATCCCCTTTTCTGTTTTTGGCAACATATAAAGTGCTGTGAATGTCACTGTCAGATTGTCATATCATCCTCCAGTTGTCCCTTGTCACCCTGGATGCACATTGAGTGTTTGCTAAATATTTTATCTTGTAGTGTTCCTGATTTTTTCCTGTGTTTTAATTTGCAATTCTCAAATTTCATGACTGGCATCCGTGGGGACGATTAATTAAACCTGTTAACTCTGCACTTCAATTTCAAACTGTTGGTAACATGTGTACATATTTTTGTCTGATCTTTTCACCACCAGGTGGCGATATAGCAACTCCAGAGTTATTGATGGCTAGAACAAAAAAAAACACAGTAACACAGAGGTGTAGCTAAAAATTCTGGGCCCCTGACAGAATGTCACCTTGCGCCCTCTGTCGAATTTTACATTCTGTGAAAGAGATTTGTTGAGCCATCTTCCAATGTAATCCAATCCAGCTCTTTATTTGAAAAGCACTTTAAACAACCTTATGGACCAAAGTGCTGCACAAAGGAATAAATAAAAACATTCACACACTTAAAAACGAAGTAAAAGAAATTTAATAAAAACCAAAACATTCAATGTGAGTAAAAGGCCATTAATAAAAATTTAAAAAAATCAATTAATTAATAAAGAAAAGGCTAAGATTAAAATAAGATTTACTATTAAAATTAACATCTCACAATGTGTCAAAGGTGAAGGAGAAGAGATTAGAAGAGATTTAAAAACGGACAGAGGGGATTCCTCTCTAATGTGAAAAGGCAAGTCATTCCACATTTTAGGAGCTGCGACTGCAAAGGCTCGATCCCCTCTAAGCTCACGCTGAGTCTTAGGAACCGTCAGGAACAGCTGATCAGCTGACCTGAGAGAGCGGGTGGGGGTGTAAGGGTGAAGCAGCTCACAGAGGTCAGATGGAGCAAGACCACTGAGGGCTTTAAAAGCAAATAACAGAATTTTAAAATGAATCCTAAAATGTACGGGCAGCCAGTGGAGTGAGGCTAAAATGGGGGAGACATGCTCATATTTCCATGTGCGGCAGCATTTTGAACCTTCTGGAGGTGAACAATAGTGGAGCCTCTAACCCCAACATAGAGGGCGTTACAGTGGTCCAAACTAGTAGTGACAAAAGAGTGGATTACTGTCTCAAAGTGCTGCCTAGAAAGAATTGGCTTTATTTTGGCCAACTGCCTCAATTGTAAAAAGCTTGACTTGACAACTAACCTTATCTGAGTGTCAAACTTAAGGTTGGTGTCGACTTTATGTGTGTGATGTGTGATGACTGGTTTACAATATTGTTCCAAGGAACCTAAAATTACAGTGGAGGTCAGAGGAGTGGAGTTACCAAAAACCAACACTTCTGTCCATTACCTCCCCACTTCCTTGTTAGTTACAATATTTGTTCTGCATTACTGTACTGCTTTGGAGCCTTTTGATATTAAGGTGAATAACACAGGTGAAAAATTAAGGTGAAAAAAGAGACAGATGCATTGACAGCAGTCGTGGCCACACTTTGGACTGGGAGTGTAAGAGCAAAGGAAACTGAATCCACTATGTTCTGTCCTGTAAATTTTTATTAAACACCACATGACACACATACGAGTCCTGTTTTAACTTTCAGGGCTGATGGTCTGCAGCCTGGCTTGTGTTCTACAGTGCAGCGCAGGTGCAGTCACTGTGCTGAGCCCGGCGTTATATTAATGACGCAGCCTTTCACACTGACCAGTGAGAAATAACCTTGAAAATGACTGTGCTCTTTGTGGTTCTCCTTTTTTCTTACCACCAAGCAAGAGACTAAACATATTTTCTACTTATCAGTTATCAGAAATCAGAAATGTCATGCAGTAATCAGAGGTTAGACAGCAAGAATGACTTTTGTATTTTTATCTTTTGTCAATCTTTTATCCAGCGACTACTAATTCTCATCGGGGTCTGGAGAGGGTGGGACCTGTCCCAGGAAGCACAGAGCACAGGCCTGCATGGGATGCCATTCCACACAAGCAAAAACAATTAAGATGGTCAGATTTGCCTCACTGTGTGATTTTGACTGAAAGATGAACTAAGCACAGTCTTGTGTGTATAAAAATGCGTAGATTCATTTAACTTTAACAATGAGATTCAGCAACATGACCTTATAGTGTTAATGATCGGTATCTTACTGGTATTAACTGAATTATGCAAAATTCTACATTATTCTATATTATTGCACCCAAATTGTTCATACTGACTAAATGTAATTACTGACATCCTGGACATACTGCTTTTTAGGTTTGAATTTAAAATGTTAGTAGACAAATTCATGCTGTCAATAACATCTCACTTGCTCACCCACTTTTAGATAAAAATACCCTTTGTGGTTTTTCTAGTGAAGCAGTGGGCCTGAGCTGAGGACCTGATGGTTGTGTGGTTTTCGCTCACTGAGAAGAGAGACACAAACACCCTGCTCTCAGTCGGTCAGTCTTCCTGTAAAATGCAGAGGTGAGACTGCTAGTGGAAAATTACTGACTGCAGCGTCAACAACACATATAAACAGCAGCACAAACAAAATGTTCCACAAATGCAGGACATCTGTATGCTTACAGCACACATCAGACACGCTGACCCTCAGCACTGAGCTCCTCCAGGCTCTGTGCTCTCCCTCTTCTCTTCAATTTCTACACAAATCACTGCTGCTCCAGTGAAGATCCTGAATTTTGCAGGTGATACTACTGTGTTTGCCATCATAACTGAAGGTGATGAGTCTGCCTACAGACTGGAAGTCGTACAGCTGACCATCCAGTTCTGAACTCACATTATCCCAAATGTCCACATGCTTAGACTCCTCTCATCATCAGGGAGGAGCGTCCCTTGGCACTGTAGAGTAGATGGATGAGAGCAGGCTGATAACAAGGCTGTCATCAATTTTATGTGACACCTCTCACCCCCCCAGCAGACTATGGAGGCCCGTAAGGGCAGCTCCTTCAGTAAGAGACTCAGACACCCGGCGTGTGACAGAACGGTACCGCAGGTCATTGGGCCCCACAGCAGTCAGGCTTTATAATCTGCACTCTGCTCATTGAACTTTTCCCCTGTTCACTGTCTTCTGATACAGTTTCTATCTGCTGCTGATCTGCAATATTGTTCCTCCTTATTCACTGATGTGCAGTGTTGCATTGAGCCAGTGCATTATGCCCTGTGTGGCAGCTTCCTTTGGGAGGCTAATATCTGGCACATGAGCAATAATGTTACATGCAATAGGATTGTGTATAAGTTAAGGATTGTGTATAAGTTAATTTTAATATTCCTATAATATTCCTCTGTATGTAATATATTCTTATTTTTTGTTTCTATTATTACCCTATATTTATATATACATCCATTTCTTTTACATTCATAATGATGTTGTTTGTTGTTTTGTGCCCCACTGCTCTTGTAACAAGCCTCAGTCTTGACTCTCCCTTTTAAGGTCTTGGCCTTAAATCACACTCGATATAGGTGGTGTCGTCCCCATCACCCTGACCAGGATACATGCTGTAAGATTAATGGATGGTGTTTATCTGTGTGATGAAAAAGAATGTGAATAAAACAAAAATGTACCATTATAAATGGGAGCCCTAGGATGTGTGGTGGTTAGAGATGTGGACTGATGAGAATTTTGCTTTTCTAAAGTTCTGTTGTGAAAACTGTACATTCCGTTCCATGTACAGTAGTGATATGTAGCAATCATGTGCTCCAGTCAAATGTCCAGCTGCATGAATAATAATGGTGGCTTGTTTGGATAAAATAACTTAGGCTGAATACTTGAAAGCGTGACCTGGGTGAGGTAGAGAGGAAACAGGGTCTTACAAGAAGCAGATATTGTTCTGTCTGTGTGGTTTTTACTCTTTGCAAAGTGAGTCCAGCACAGTGCAGTCAGTGGGTCAGTCTTCCTGAGCTGCATCTAACCAGTGGAAACATCTGCAGCACTGCAGAGAAGCACTCAGCAGACAAACAAACCCAAACAGCTTACAGCTGTATGTCACTTTTGGACAGAGGTGGACAAAGTACACAACTTCACTACTTGAGTTAAGTATAGATACTCCTCGTCAAATAATACTCAAAGTTTTTCAGTTAATTTTTTACTTCAGTTAAAGTACTGGAGTATTTGCATCTAAAAATACTTAAGTATTCAAAAGTACATTATGTTTTAAATGCAAGACATTTTTCAGAACCTAATGACTCCTGAACACCCCACTGAATACACTGACTGGCTTGTACATCTTGTAGAATAAAAAGCTTGTGGAATATGATACAATGACTATAGAAACACAACTGACATAACAAAAGTACAGCCATTGTCATTTTCATCTTATTTAACACCCCCCACCCCACTCACACAAAAGAGCATGGTAGTGTTCTTACAGAGCCGTAGCAGTGTGTGTGTGTGCATGTGTGCATGTGTGTTTGTGTGTGTGTGTGTCTATGTGTGTGTGTGTTTGTGTGTCTGTGTATGTTTGTGTGTGTGTCTATGTGTGTGTATGTTTGTGAGCCAAGTAACAAGACAGGGAGCAAGAAACAAAACTCCTCTTTCTTAATTATCCACATCGTTATTAACGACACAGGTATATATACAGGTACATATACAGGTACATGTATATACTCAAAAATACATCCAGAACACACAATTAAATGAAAAACGTAATTTAAGAACACTTGAAATTTTCATTCAGTTTCTTTCATCTGTTTAATATAATCGATCAGTCCCTGTGCGTTTGCCCCAAACCATTCAGCATGGTACACAAGGGAGACAAGTAAGCATGTGTGACATCAAAGAACTGATTGCAGCAACTCAGCCTTTCCACAACATTAAAGCCGCTTATTCCCCCCCATGCCATGAAGAAATAATCTCTGTGGCTCCCCTCTCCCCCTCCCTCAGCCCCCAGTCTGGCTTGAACATTTGCACTTCCAGTAAAAATGCGCCCCAAACACACTGACACCAAACTCAGCACCGGTGCTCCGTAAAATCCCGTGATTCAGTCTCAGAAGCACTGGCTCCCCTGCCCTCCTCTGAACATTATTAAAGCTACACCCTGAACACTCTGTGTGACTGACATGAATGAGAAGCATCTTTATTCATAATCTCTGTAGCGGAGGTCAGAATACAGAGTGTCATTATTCCCGTCTTTCTTCTGTCTCCTGGGTTTTGGCTTCTTAAGGTTCAGGGCAGCGTAATTCAGTGTGTCCTCGTCATGGCACTGTGGAGACAAAGATGGCAGAATTGGATGGATCAAATCGGTTTGCTATTACCTATTTTCACAAATAGCACTTAAAATGCTGATCCCAGGATGGAAATCAGTCTGAGGTTCATTTGTTTTACTGACGATTTGTAATTTGAAATATTTATTACATACTTGCTTGCGTGACCATTCCACTTTTGATATATCACTGTTCTTTTCATCTGTTTAAAATATATAACACATCAATATATTATTTAATTTCGCACGGTATCATACCGTGGTCAGATAACATTCCGAATTTTCAAGCAATCAACATCCTTTTTGTCTCAAAAATGAAAGTAAAAATGACTTCTGTCAATTTAAGTGTGCATGTTTGGATACGTGTCATTTGTTCTCATATATCATATATAATAAAATTGCTATAAAGGAGATCTTGGTAATAAAAGTTATTGATATGCAACTTATTGCAACATGTATATTTCAATAGATTTTGCAAAATATGAAAGATATAATACAAAAATGTAAATCTTACAGTACAAAAAGGTTTATATAAATAAGGTGAGATTTAATAATGGATTTTAAAACTGTATTACCTGCAAGAGTGGTTTTAATATGAAAATGTTATCTATCATAAAACAATTTTATATTTCTATAATTTGTTAAAATCTACATTTTGTCCTTCTGAGTGCATAAAGCCGGGCAGCGTACCTGCACAGTGTGTACAGGTCAGTTTACATCTTATACAAATGAGAGCAACGTTCAGAATAATGCTGCAAGATAAAACTATCAGCAAGCCAGAGTGAAGAGGATCCAGCAGCTTCTGAAAGCCTGTAACAAAGAGATAGATTTCAGCATAATGATATAGAGACACATTTCCCATTTGCTTACATTACATTAGTTAAAGATCAAATCGATAACACATTACAGCAGTTGTTTTGTAAATAGTCCATTTTTAACATGAACTTCTAGTATTTTGCATTTTAACAATTTATATTAATATTTGAAATAATTATTAAATTAGGCTCCGGACCCCCCGCGACCCAATAGGATAAGCGGTTTGGAAAATGGATGGATGGATGGATATTAATATTTGAAATAATTATTAAATTAGGCTCCGGACCCCCCGCGACCCAATAGGATAAGCGGTTTGGAAAATGGATGGATGGATGGATAATTATTAAATTAACATCTGTGTAATTTAATTTAAGCACTTAAATTAGAAAATTCATTACATTAAAAAAAGAAATAAATGTCTTAATAGCAGAATAAGCTAAATAAAACTTTGAAGCAGATATACTCTCCACACTGGGTGCTACCATCTATATCCAGCTGTGTGCCGTTCCCAAACAGCATCTCCCCACACTGGCTGTTACCATCTATATCCAGCTATGTGCCGTTCCCAAACAGCATCTCCCCACACATGGCCACAGCGCAGTAGTAAGTCCCAGCATCGGAGAGGCTGAGGTTCCCCTTGGGGAGGCTGTAGACGCAGCTCCGTGTAGGAGATCCAGCCTCAGGGCTCTTCTCACACTCATCACTGCTGTTTCCATGGCTGTAAATGACTCCAGGAAGGGATTCTCCTGATCCATGTCTGAACCAGTAAACACTGTGTTCTCCTGCACAGCTCCCAGTCTCTATCGTACACTGCAGGCTCACAGAGTCTCCTGGCTGCAATGTGTCAGACACAGGCTGCTGTACCACAGTCCTGCTGTTGGAGTCTTTACCTGAAAAGCAAAATAGTCATGATGACAGCCCTTTGAGAATAACAATGGAAAATACAGATCCTCAAAAATTGTTCTTACAGATTTTTGGGAACTGAATCGATGTTCTTCTAGCCATCCAAGAAATCAGTAACTTCTTGGAGAACAGCTGACATTCTTCTCTCTTTTTATTGTATTACTGCTTATTAGTATATATCAGGTAACACTATACATTAACTGCACCTACATAATACCTAAATAAAAATTATATGATAATAACAAACATTATAATCATATAATGTCTTGTATTAATGTATGAAGGTAGATGAATATAATTAATTTCAATTCAAAGAAATGAAGTGTGTAAAGTGTACTTTATATTTTCATGATTTTCGTGACTTTACATTTGGTTTATGTTGCCCCTTTTCCACAGGAAGGTATTTATTGTTTTTGCATATTTAGCTCTTGATGTGTTTTGGTATTTTTGAGCATTTTGCTGTAGTACCTGCATAATTTAATTCAAGAGCCGAAGAGCTGTTTGCCCATTACTAGTTTGTCTATCTTTTAACATTAAAGAAAAAGTATACATAGTAAAAGGAATTACTTGGTTTCGTAGTTCCTCCTATTTATTTTCTTATGCACACAAAAGTAAGTTTTTCCGTTCAACCATAGCACTACAGCGAAAAGCAAAACGTCATGGCAAATACAATTATGCTTTATTCCAATACACATTGCTAATTTTTCATTATTATTACATTTATTCAGCATAATATCTTCAAAGGTTTCATGATTTAATTTGCAATCTTCTGGCCTGAAATCTTTTCCTGCTACACTGAAGACTCTCTCAGCGTGTGCAGAGAAAGCTGCAGCCAAAGGGTTGGCATCCTCTGATAAACATGGTTGGTTCAGGTATCGGTGACATTATGTGAACCTTTCATGGCAGGAATAGGGACTAGTTTGACTTTTGATGCAGGAAAAGTGTTTGGGACGTTTCTTAGGTTAGAAACTGCCGTCACTGCAGCCAACACTGACTTTTAAGGAGAGACACTCAGCTCTTCCTATGAGCAGATCCACCATGGTGCACAAAATGACAGTATAATTATTATTTTAGGTGACACTTCAAATGTTGCATTATTTCATTCTTTACAAAACGACATTTTTATAACAATGATGTATAACAATGTTAATGTGTTTATGTATAATTCATATTTAAATTAAAGTTCATATTTTAGTTAAAAGCTACACCTACAGTACGTATATGAACTTGAATTTGAATCCAAACCCTTTTTCGTTCTTCTTCTTTAAATTCAAATATAAATTTCAATGCCACAACCTGTTTTCAACCACAATTCAAATGTAATTCAGATTAACAAAATGAACTGAAATTCAAGTTCATATATGTATTCAAAATCCTGAATTTTAGGATACGTATTTGAGAATTTCATTCTCAAATCAGTTCTGAATGGTGCACATCCCTAGTTCATATGTTAAATCATGCATTTTTTTTTTCAGAGTGAATACACACTGACTGCTCAGATAAATAACGTCAAAAATAATTTTCTTTTGTTGCTTAAGATTTTTGCACAGTCCTATACTGTATATAACAACTCAAACATTTTTTTATGTTATTTGTTTTAAAAAGGCTGCAATGTGTAACATTAACATCTGTATAAAGAGAAGGTTAGGCTTTTGGCTGACAGCAAGCAAAATGCAACAAATTGTATAATAATAATAATAATAATAATAATGAATGATTTTTGTTTGATGTTTAGAAAAACATTTATGGAACAAAGCAGACAATAAGGTATCTTTGCTAATTTTATATTGACAAACAACTAAACTGTCAAAATTATTTTGCAGGGAATAATCTTACTGACATTATAATAAAGCAAATATGAAAATAGTTGGAATCTCATTTACCTGTGATTATGACAAAGGTTCCATTCCCGAAGGTGACCTCATGAAGAAACACAGCAGCACAATAATACACTGCAGAATCTGACGGCTCCACGTTAGAAATAGTGAGGTTAAAACTCCCCTCTGCATTCAGTAAGGAGTAACGTTTTATGCTTTTATATTCCTTGTAAAATTCACCAGGTACGTAGAGAAGTGCTTTCGCCATGGGCTGGGGCTTCCGACCAACAGCTTGCTTAAACAAAGTAACAAAAGTTGTTTCTCCTTGACAGAAGCATGTCAGGGTCACACTGTCTCCAAGCTGAACCCTCATCAGGTGACTGGGCTGAACAACATCTGTAGTCAGTGCAGTGTCTGCAAAAACAGAAAAACAAAAAAAATCATAATCAAATAAGACATATAATAGTAATCTAAATAACTATTAACTATGATGCAGATTAAATGGCCAAATTCCACTGATCACATCATACAGATAAATGAAAATATTAAAATCCCAAAATAATTTATATTATAGGGCCTTACTAATGAAAATGAGAAGACCAAAGAGTCTGAACATTTTTGTGCTTCCACTGTTTAGAATAAACTGCTCTGCTGCTAAGTGAGAGATCATGGTCGTGGTCGGGATGAAAGGGCAGGAAACAGAGAGGAAACAGAGAGACACACATCAGGCTGATCTGATTGGCTGTTCACATGGGAACTTAAGTAACAGTGAAGAAGCATTTTAATGTGCACTTACATGACGTTTATTAATTTACTCCTTAACATCCAGTTAAAATGAGAACAATTAGATAAACAGGAGCAGATACTGAGCATATAAAGTTCTTTGTACAGAGTGCTGAGATACTGTGGGAGAGCATTTGCTAATCATCTCTCTCAGACAAGCTCAGCACAGTATGAGTCTGTTATCTATCTGATATTAGACAGTCTCTCATACAGTAATAATAATTGATACTTTATTGGTCCCTGTGGAGAAATTGTCTTAACTTCTCTCTCAACTTGCTCTCTTTTTTTTAGAGTAAACAGAGTAAGTTGTCTGCGAAGGGCAGCCACCCATAGTGATGCCCAGTGAGCTGGGGGTTAAGGGCCTCGCTCAAGGACGCAGAGATGTGCTGTGGCTGGGTTTGAACCAGCGACCATCTTATTACAAGCACACAGGCATTAGATCTTCTAATCACACTTAAAAGGCAGATTAAATGTTCTTTCCACCATGCAAACAGAATGTAAATTGTAGCTTTACTGCTTAGATTTACATTCACACATTTGCATTTAAAACAAGCATTTTAAGTGATGTACATGAGAGTAAATGGTGAATCAGTTTATTTGCCACTCTACACATTACATTGGCGCCCATTATAAGTAACTGTACAGTGACATTGCAGTTCCTCAGTTGCTTTGATGCATTTCTGGAATCACCCTTAACATCTGCAAAACTGTAAGTGCATTTCCCAAAACAATTCGTGCAAACAGCACCACACAGATGGACTGTCTACAAAAAAAGTCATAGAGGCCACCAGCAGCCCGAATACCACACCGTAAGGCCGTATGTTAGGATGCTCTCTATGGCAGAGCGGTAGGAGGCCACCAGCAGCCCGCATACCAGACCGTAAGGCAGCATGTTAGGATGCTCTCTATGGCAGAGCAGTTGAAGGTCCCGATCAAGAAATCCAACAAGTTTCCCCAATAAGCCAGTAACCCCGCTTCATAGAACAGGCCACAGGACTGGTTTTGGTGAGATAGTCCGAGTAGTAGGTAGAAATCAGGATGGAGACTGAGTGTGGGTCTAACAGGTGAGCAGATGTAGGACAGAATGTAGAGCCCTCTGGTGGAGTGCCTGTGCATGACTGAATGTATGGTTTGGGTCTGATGGTCTGAATAGTTGGTAGAAATAGGCACCTTCCTACCTGATGTGGTAGGTCTAGATAAGGGGTCACCAACATGGTGCCCCAAGGATGCCCCCAATGACCACATGAGTTGCCCGTGGACCTGTTCTATAAAATAGCACAACTCACCAGCGAACATCATCTAAAATTTTATTTTGTCCTGTTTCTAATCTATCACATTTGCATTTATATAGATTTGAAATTGAATATAAAAAAGCATTTAAAACATGTTTATCATGCATGAAGTTTAGACATGTTTAGGAGGGCGTTTAAAACTGATATCAAACTTCGTATGGCTCAGTACCCGTGAAGTAGCTCTCCGTTTTAAAAAGGTTGGTGACCCCTGGTCTAGATCTTGCAAGTTTGTTTGTACTGGCTGTGTGAACATACTGTAGCACTGTTAAGAATATGCAACACAGCCTGAGTTGGGGATCTGCTGTATGCATCAGTAATATAATGCTTTGTCCTTTTCTAGGCTGTTCATTAAGACATAAAGCCTGAAAGTTTTCTGAATGGCATTAATGAAATTGAGCACTGCCCCCACCTGCTGGCCAATTTATTAAAACATTGAAATCGCTGTCTGCACAGGCTGACGTGTCATTTAAGTCTGATAATTTTCTATGAGTCAAACGGCAAGAAAATGACAAGAAGTTAAAAACATGGAGTTAGATGAAGGAGAAAAGATTACAAATTTGAAGATTATGAAATCAGGACATGTCAGCTAAGTCAGCCAAGGTGGGTCTTAAACATATGGACGGAAGTATGAGCGCTAAACTTAAACGGGTTCACTTGTAACCGCTGCCACCAAATTTCGTTAAATTGCTGGGGAGGTCCAGATACATGAGACAGGAATAGAAGGATTATTCTTTATTAATATACAGACGAGGGTTACAACCCTCCCTAGGGCAATAGAAGGGGATACCTGCCACGGGACATTCTAAAACGCTTAATGTGAAAATGCGTAACGCAACTTAATGTATTAAAACAGTCACCACAAATCACCAAATTTCTCGCGAATGTATCTGGCCATAAAGACTTACCTGACAAGAAATCAAAACCGAAATGCTAGGAATATGGACTTTAAGCCTTTTCTTTATGGGCGTCAATGGAGGGGAAAACGCTTGACGTAAGATGAAGTCCATATTCCTAGCATTTCGGTTTTGATTTCTTCCCTGGCATGGGTGACGGGTACACCACGTTCCCAAAGCCACGTTAGCCTCGAGCGAACTGCCCGGAGAAACCGCTCACACCAGCGCTGCAACCCGATCTCCTCCCCTTTTAAACACACATTTCTATGGCGTTAAATTAGTGCCAAAAGTCGTGCGCATAAAAACAGAAAATCCATGCTCTCTACGCGCTCGCGATTGCACAGCACTCACTCACTCGCTCGCCGTTAAATTAGGGCCAAAAGTCGAACCACGCGCGTGCGTGTGCTCGAGTGCTGAAAACCCATCCCCTCTACGCGCTCGCGTCTGCACAGCACTCGCTCGCTCGAATTTCCCGCTTCGTCTTACCGTATATAAAAGAATGGGCCAATGTACGGTAAATTGCATTGTGAATAAAATTTCTTAATACAACATCACAAAGCCAATTTAATAAATTCAAATCCTGGGAAGAACGCTCCTCAGATATTAGTTCTCGGGTTAGTGTTAGCAGACTATAGGCGAAACCACCTTAAGTGCTATCTGTTAATGTTTATTAAATTAGCATTAAAATGGAGAGGTTTATAATATCTTTTGTCCTTGTAGCTGCTAAATACACTCATTATTAAAGCCATAAAGTTGTCTGCCTACTACATTGGAATCTCCACTGAGTAAGTGTTTTTGATGGATTTTATTTAACTTTATTATACTCTGGTCCTTAGATCTAATGTCATACTTCTTCACTTATATTGTTTGTGAAAAGGTTTACCACGGTCAAACAGAGCAGCCACTACATCATCATACATGAACAAGCACCTCACAAAACAAAAACATTTCATTTTCATAATTAAAACTTTTGAATGGTAGGCCTAGTGTGTGGATCAGAGACAAGATCTTGACACCTCATTAACTATAATTTGTTCTGTGAACAGCTCAGATACCACCTTCTCGAAAGTCTTCTGCATAAAATAGAAATAGGATTCAGCGCGACTCCACTAAATTTGGATTACCTGGAGTTCCTTTGTCATCAGGAGCTGTATCTTCTGCAGGCCCTGTCTAATCACATTGAAGTACCTCCTGCTATCACCCTGGCTTTGCAAGAGCTCTTTGACCTTGTGAGGGCACATCTGGAACGTCCAGCCCCATGTGTCACACAGGAAGTCGCTGCCACCAATAGACGACCCAAGATTTTGATTGAAGAACAATGTTTGAAAGAAATGCTCCATACTCAACTTCCTGTGCCTTGCATAGCCACACTGATGGGTGTTTCAAGAAGAACAATCTTAAGAAGAATAAAAGAGTATGAGCTCTGTGTTAGGGAACTTGACAATTTGGTTTCTTCTGTCAAGAATGATCTACCAAATGCAGGCTACAGGATAGTCAATGCAGGCTGCAGTCAATGGGCTACAGGGTTCGGTGGAGAAGAGTTGCAGCCTCCATGCATAGGGTTGATTCCATGCGCATCATATAAAGGTTGTCAAGTCTTGGCTGTGTTGTACGCAGAATGTACCAGGGCCTTTGTCTCTAGTACACGTGGACACAAACCACAAGTTGATCCGGTTTGTATTACCAGCAAATTTATTTGGAGTAAACCCTGGGTGGATTGGTGTGAGGTGGTGGTGGGGCTTTGGAGAAGATTTCCTGCCGATCAACACTAGCAACTTATATCTATCTGTCATGGAGGTCTCGGGACTCACAGATATTCAGAGACATGTGGATAGTTTACCAGTGGTTTTCAGCAGGAAATAGTTATTACTACAAATTGTCACCCCCCCCCCCCGCCCCCCACAGAAACTGGATCTGGCTATAGTGGGAAAATCTTTTTTTTTTTTTATTTGTGAGAACTTGAAAGCAAAACAAAACTTGGAAAAAATATATGCTCATTCACCAATTTTCTAATCTGGGGTCTAAAGTGGTCAGGCTTGCAAGTGTATTTGGTTATTTGTCTATCCTAGCCTGTTGCAGTGTATATTTCCTGTATATTTTGCATGTAAAAAATGTTGTTTGTTATGTCAGTGCTTAATATTATCATGTAGTCTTCATGAACTTTCTTCATCTTGGCCAGGGACTGCATTTGAAAAGTAGCCACTTGACTAAAATTGGCACATTTTCAGAAATGCCAGCAACAATACTGATAATGAACACCCCTCTAACTGACTCTCAGTTGGTTTAGAAAAAAGACTTTTAAGAGAAAAGAAAGCCTTCCTTTGGTTTTGCATTTTTCTCTTTTTTGTTGGCTGTGCACAATATATTAGAAGAATACCTTACAATTATATTAGTTAAGAAATAACAGATTGCGTATATACAATATTAAGGTGATAACAACAACCCTCACTGTCTCTAGGTGCTGCTTCAGACAGGGCATTCTGCAGCAGGGACACCACCCGTCGTGCAGCATCCAGCAAATCTCCCTATCACAACAGCCCACATAACAGAATAACATTAGTGTATGATTCAGTAGGGCTAGTCCAGGTCTGGAAAGTAGTTGGGCCAGATTTTTAAACCAAGAAATTTAGCTGGGCCAGACATTTTCAGCGGCCCAGTAAGCAACAGGTAATGGCATTTTAAACAAACACAAATCAAGGTACATTATTTTAAAAAACTACAACTGAACAGAATCTGAGAGCAATATTTTTTTTCACTTCTGAAATGAGAAAAATATTTTGGTCGTATCTGACCTAGACGCATCCCAAAGAAAAAAAATGCCTATTAGATGGTAAACAGACATAAAGAAAAAGGGAAAAATCGTCTATAATCATCATCCGCTTATACTGTGGTGATCCATTTCACCCACACAGGCATGATCACCATTAGCGGTTTCCACATTATTGTCGAGGTGACTATTCACTTTACCTCTGCTTTCTCCGACATCTTCCTGATTCTGCCGCCAACAAGGGGCTCATAGGGTGGAGACTGAGGGTGTTAAACAGACCAATCTTTTGTCACTGAATGCAACAAATAATGTATTTATCTGTCAAAAGTCCAGCACCAGGAAAAGCAACAGAGTGACAGTAGAAACTGTAATAATAATGGAAGTGCGCCGCCCTACAGGGAAGGAGGAGTGATGGGAGTCCCGGTGGTGGCTAAGCGCGCGTGGGGAGAGGCGTCGTACTGTGAGGCTTCATGAACTTCCGATGGGGCAGTGCTGTCATACAGCGGGGAGCCTGAGAGGGGCACTGTGGCCGGGTGCGAGAGCCCTGGGTAATGAGTTGTAGAGCTGCGCAGTGTCACGATCGGGTACAAGCAGGCAGGCGATCGTGCGGGCAAGGCGTGCAAGGAGCAAGCGGACAGGCAAAAACGGGAGTTTAATTAGGAAGCGCGGACGGGGAAACATCTCACGCATACAAACATCAATGACAGACACTGGACTCAGGTAAGACACGGACTGAAATACACAGGACTGAGCAAATTAACTAGATACAGCTGGGTACAAATCGGGAGAAAACACGTGGGTAATCAGGGGGCGTGGCACACAGGAGGAGCGGACGAGCCGGGCATGACACGCAGGAACTGAGAGCCCAAGCTGTTGGACATTCCACTGGACTAGGAGACTGGGGTGAGTGAGGAGGAGCTCATTGACCACAAACTGGGATACTGGCTGTGTGTGAGCAATGGGGTGGAGATTAAGGAAAGACGTTAAATCAGCATGCAGTGTTGCCTGGAAACAACAACAAATATACTAGTGTCACTGTACTAAAACAATATCAAAATAATGCCTATTTTTTATTCATTTTACTTGTAGAGTGCAAAGTACAAAGGAAAACAAAGAGTAACTATGGCGAAATAAATCAAAGCATGTCCCAGAATGATGGGCCTGAATGGATCAGGACAGAAGAAGGCGAAAGTCCTGTTAACGAGGTGAGACGATGCAGACACAGGCCAGGATGTGGGTATAGGCGAGAACAAGAGGGAAGACGGGGGCCCGAGACTCAGCATGGGGACAGGTGGGGGAGGGGAGGCACGGGCTCACCTGGAGCTGCTCCCGGAGGTGCCGCTATGACTCATGGGTAACATGCCGGAATGGGACGGCACCTGTAGGCTGGACCAGTTGTCATGGGAGGGCAACATGGACAGACAGGTAGACGAGCTGTCTGAATAAGCAGCTGCAAGTATAAAACAATAAATGAAGCAGGTATGTGGTGGGCAGTGTTACAGCGTCCTTAATATGGTCAATACAGAAAAGGCATGTTATCATGTTATGTATATACTGCCTCCAGTTACTTAATGCCTAACTTTAATACATTGATTGATTTGTTCACTGCTGCAGCCTGTGTCAACTTTCCTTTCAGACAGATGTAAAGTCCATTCTGTTTTTGTTCTGTGTAGTTTTTTTTGAACAGCATATGGCTGAATTCTGTTAAACCTCAGACTGAAGAAAATTGTGTTAATTGAAAAGCAAATATCAAAAACTCAGTCTGCAGGAATGTTTTTCTAAATATTTCTGTGGACTTTTGGAAATTTCACGAAATTCCATTGCTCCATTACATAAACACTGAGTGAGATTTCATTCCCATTACTGCAACGTATGAAGAGGATTATGACTTATTACTTTAGGTTATCGGACTGAGTGAGTTTTGGAAATTTGCTCTTCGATAACTGAAGCAGTGCTGTGAATGCAGAGGTTATATGCGTCGCATATCAACAGAACTGTATGTTTATGTCTTGTCTTAATTATTTTGATTAAATGTCTAACTATTCCCAATATGTGTGAACATACTTGGCCAAATAAAGCTGATTCTGATTCAGTCAGAGGGTAATCGTCGGTGTGCTGTACTATCGTGGTGACCCACACAGAGAGCTTAGGACCATGATTTCAGTGTGTGCTTGTGTGAGGGGACAGGCAGGGCGGCGGCTCACTGGGTGATGCACTCCTGTGGGTATAGGGGCTGGGATAGGGGGCGGAGCAGTTACTCCTCAAGGAGGAGTAACAGTCACAGCCGTGGGGGGAGGAGAGGGAGAGGGTGCTCCCAAACTGGGGGTGTGGGTTTGATGAAGAGCAGAGAGACCCTGAGCCTGGGATGAACCAGCTGCCTACTGAAACGAAAGCGGATAAAGACAGAAACTAGAACCTCAAACTAAACAACACAAACAACAATATCAAGTTATATTCAATCATTAAACCGTTATATATTTAATCTAAACAATAGTAATAAATATCGTTCCGATTCAAAATATCATTTACGGGTGAATCTTATGACTTGCATTGGGAAACAGGAAACGGGCCAAGCTGCAGGGCCAGTTCAAAGGCATAGTGCGAGGCGCCCAGAAAGGGGGCGAGGTCTGGGCGGAGTCAGCTAAAGAAGAAAAAGGCCTGACCTTTTTCTGGATGCTGTGGACTGTGTTTGTGTGTGAGCTGCAGCTGCATGTTCCTTACATTTTTTTTATTAACACCAGCACCGTGAGGTTTGGCCTGGACTGGGTCCTGTCCTGCATGGTTGAAGACATGTTGACTGATGGTCAGCCCGTGTTCTGTTGGATCCCACAGAAAGGAAATGGGAATCCCGTTTGGATCGGATGCTGACAGTTGAAAAAAAACTCATGTCTGTGTGTTATGAAAGAATATCAATAAATGTTTCCGAAAGGGGATGACTCATTTGGTAATTATTTACGGCTTATGTTATGGCTGAGAAATTTACAGTCTTTACTAAAGTCTGACTTCTTTCGAGTCACCTTTAATATAGATTGGACACTCTCTATGCTATGTACAATACTTATATAGATGGTACATGTTTACTTGCTTGCACAGATGGTTGATTAGGTAATTAGTGTAAGTGTGTGTGTGTGTGTGTGTGTGTCCAATCGCATGTATGTCCAAGGTCCATAGTAAGTAATATACACTGATCAAGAGATGCCTGAAAGTGGATGAAAGAGGACATTAGTGGGTGTATCACTTAGTGTAACGGGTGCAGGAAAATGAGCAGGACTGCAAGCCATATAATGACCCACTGTCCTTATCTAGCTCTTAATACAGTATGCATACAGTGATGTATCTACAATGGACAGCTACTATAAGCAGATAGCACAGTACAGGTGCTTAATCTGTATGCTATTTCCATCCATCCATTGTCCAAACCGCTTATCCTACTGGGTCACAGGGGGTCCGGAGTCTATCCCGGAATCAATGGGCACGAGGCAGGGAAGAACCCAGGATGGGGGGCCAGCCCATCACAGCTCACACTCACACACCATTCACTCACACATGCACACCTACGGTAAATTTAGCTACTCCAATTAGCCTCAGCATGTTTTTGGACTGTGGGGGGAAACCGGAGGAAACTAGCAGCTTTGTGTGGTAATTGTTTGTATTAAAAATACATTGGATCAAGTCAAATTATTTTTATGAAGAATTAACATCTAAAAGCTGCTAGTAGACCGTGGGAAAATAATTTTTCTATTTTCTTGCTGCCATCTCGTGGCCAAAAGTAGGTATTGCAATTTCCATCATATGTAAGAGGGCCTGCCCATCAGAGTAATGTACATCCTGTGACATGTATTGACTATCAAGACAAACTGAAACACGGTGTATTAGGCTGTCAATGAGTACTGGACTAGGGTGAAAAACTGCCTGATAATCTACCTATTAACTAGAAGAGTACAAACTGGAGACGGATCCCCTAATACAGAGGGATTAACGTCTGTGCCACATCCAGAACCATTCAGTGTAGGAGTCTGGTGGTTCTACTGGATACTGACAAGTACCCAGCCCCTTTGTTCCCTCTGATAATCATCAGTCCTCCTCTGAATGCCTTCACCACTCTATTCCTGAATAGGTACACATTTAAATATGCTAGCAAGATCAAGGTATTGGGATAACTGTTAGGTTCGCTGTTCAGAGAGTTGCAGTGAAAACCATCATACACAGTGGCCCTTTCTGGATAAGATTACCTCCCTCTGATCTAACAGGTCAAGATCAAAGCAAGGTGCATTGCAATGTCTGACACCCAGCACACTACAGCATATAAAATACAGGTATCCATCGCCTTCCGCATTTGGAACCAGGACCACTTGTTGCAAGTCAATTTGGGCGTATCTCAAGTTATACGAGAGAGGCAAGACATTAAGGACAGTATACACAGTACTGAAATAATAATGTACATATTAAACCACAGCACTTAATAAACAGATACTGCACTTACATTTCACAAAAAAAAAATAAAGCACAGATTGCACTAAGAAATCAAAAGATGCATGTGCTAGCAAACAGTGGGAGCTGAGGAAGAAGCAGTGGTGAAATACTTTATTGTACAGTACAGTAAGTTTCTTTTTATAGAATGAAATAGCATACAGGGGGCGGCATGGTGGTGCAGTGGTTAGCACTGTTGCCTCACACCTCTGGGACCCGGGTTCGAGTCTCTGCCTGGGTCACATGGGTGTGGAGTTTGCATGTTCTCCCCGTGTCGTCGTGGGGTTTCCTCCGGGTACTCCGGTTTCCCCCCACAGTCCAAAAACATGCTGAGGCTAATTGGAGTTGCTGAATTGCCCGTAGGTGTGCATGTGTGAGTGAATGGTGTGTGAGTGTGAGCTGTGATGGGCTGGCCCCCCATCCTGGGTTCTTCCCTGCCTCGTGCCCATTGATTCCGGGATAGACTCCGGACCCCCTGTGACCCAGTAGGATAAGCGGTTTGGACAATGGATGGATGGATGGATGCTGAGGCTAACTGGAGTTACTAAATTGCCCGTAGGTATGCATGTATGAGTGAATAGTGTGTGAGTGTGCCCTGTGATGGGCTGGCTCCCCATCCTGGGTTGTTCCCTGCCTCGTGCCCATTGCTTCCGGGATAGGCTCCAGACCCCCCACGACCCAGTAGGATAAGCGGTTTGGACAATGGATGGATGGATGGAAATAGCATACAGATCTTATAAGCACCTGTACTGTGCTATCTGCTCATAGTAGCTGTCCATTGTAGATACATCACTGTATGCATACTGTATTAAGAGCTAGACAAGGGTCATTATATGGCTTGCAGTCCTGCTCATTTTCCTGCACGCGTTACACTAAGTGATACACCCACTAATGTCCTCTTTTATCCACTTTCGGGCATCTCTTGATCAGTGTATATTATTTACTATGGACCTTGGACATACATGCGATTGAACACACACACACACTTACACTAATTACCTAATCATCCATCTGTGCAAGCAGGTAAACATTTACCATCTATGTAAGTATTGCACATTGCATAGAGAGTGTCCAATCTATATTAAAGGTGACTCAAAAGAAGTCAGACTTCAGTAAAGACTGTAAATTGGCAGCCATAACATAAGCCGTAAATAATTACCAAATGAGTCATCCCCTTTCGGAAACATTTATTGATATTCTTTCATAACACACAGACATGAGTTTTTTTTCAACTGTCAGCATCCTTCTCGATTGTCAGAAGCTCTGCGCTAGAGGGAGGTTTACTGGTCTTATACTCTTCTGGCACCTTGTGTGATTCCTGACTTGGGACATCAGTTTGGCTCCTTCTGTATGTGGTTTACATTGTATTTGTTCTTTAAAGTTGCCCCTTCAGAATTAGACAGTGTAACCAGCTTGCCACATATTGCCTGGATGACATAAGGTCCGGTAAAATCCGGTTCCGTTCTTCCTCCTTTCCGTCCCCCGCTTCCTCATGTTGAACAGAAGCGCCTCATCTCCAACATGATAAACTGTGTTTTGGTACCTCTTTTGTATTCGTTTACCACATGCCTGCTTCTGTTTTTTCCTGTTACTAGGAGATGTTTTCAGCTGTTGTTGCTTATTGTCTCAACTACTTTATTTTTTTCATCAAAAAACGTGCCGTAGCTTTTCTCATCGGGAAGAATAATTGTGGAAAGCTGAAGTGGAAAAACATTCATAGCAAATTATTATTATTCACAGATCATTATAAAGAGTCATTTTCTAAAAGCATTAAGAACAATGTAATTTGCTGTTTCAAGATATGTTTTTAAATAACTACTTGTCAGTCATAAGAAACTCTTCAACACACATGATCCGATCTTGCCACAAATCATTTTAATCTCACTTTGTTGCCAGCAGTTCAGACATTAATGGCTGTGTGTTGAGTTATTTTGAGGGGACATCAAATTTACACCATTATACAAGCTGTACACTGATTACTTTACATTCTATCAGAGTTTCATATCTTAAACGTTGTCCCTTGAAAAGATATAATAAAATATTTACAAAAATGTGTGGGGTGTACTCACTTTTGTGAGATACTGTATATTAAGGGATTGATTGTCAATAATATCAGTAATTCCTGATGTAATGTTAAAAGAATAGAGCCTGTCTCACACAGTTCTAAAACAACCTCAAAAACAGACTTACCATTTTATGTCATCATTCGTTTTCTCATCCAGGCCATTGGTTTGGGGATGATATGCAGCAGTGATCAACGGCAGAACAGGGGCTCTGAACGCAGTATGGATTAAAAAGGAATTAACCATCTCTCTCAATATAAAATTAGGATCATTTATTCTCTACAGAGGCCCCCATAGAATAGTGCATCCATCCCCTCACTCATGTTTAGACAGACGTAAGGCAACAGGCCAATGACATTCAGAACAGCAACAACATCAACAATTGTACAGCTAGTTTTAAAATTTAATAAAAAAGACAAACCAATTAGGTAATATTAATGAAATTATTAAAATGTGCAGATTAATAGTCAGAAATAATTTGCGATTTTAAGAGCGGAAAGGATACATTAAAACTCAATTACATTTATCCCTTAATAATAAAAAAAAGGTTTTTGAATTTTACATCATGATAAATGAGAACTATATGTGATTACTAATTACTGTTGACTAATTTCCTGTCTGGACGTTTCCCTCCTCATTGTTAAAAGTCATTATATGTCTGGGTGCCAGTCAGTGGAAGCACACAGACATGTTGGCCAGCTGTCATATTCATTCAGCACCAGCCCATCAAGTAGAGAATTCAGCACCACGGACAGTGACCTGTGTTACAATGACATCAGGTCATTGGCTCTAAATATTTTTCTAGAAATAACTAAATGGCTCTATTGTAGAAATTTCCAGCCAGAGTCTTGTGGTGCGTTCGTTTTTCTCTCGAACTTGGAAATTCCAAATTGGGTGACATCACATCCAACAATCTCCCGTTCAAGCTAGCACAACTCGGAACAAACATGGCTGCCTCCATGAATACGCTGCTGTGTTGTTGCTTTATATTTTAGCAGTTATGGAGTAAGATTATTATTTCAGACAAATAAACAAGAAACAGGAACTAGTCAAACCACATTAAAAGCTTTATAAAGTATTTTAGTACATTCATAGCGATATTCTTTTTTTCGAGATCAAACAAACTACAAAACAAACCAAAAACACTAACAAGTCTGGTAAAATCTGATATTGCATGTTAGGATACTGTTTACGGTCACAATATGGTATTCTCTAAATCGAACACGTGCAATTACATTAATAATTACTAATAATTATAAATAATAATAATAATAAATGGGCGGTATGGTCGTGCACTGGTTAGCACTGTTGCCTCACACCTCTGGGACCCAGGTTCAAATCTCCGCCTGGGTCACATGTGTGTGGAGTTTGCATGTTCTCCCCATGTCGTCGTGGGTTTCCTCCGGGTACTCCGGTTCCCCCCCACAGTCCAAAAACATGCTGAGGCTAATTGGACTTGCTAAATTGCCCGTAGGAATGCATGTGAGAGTGCATGGTGTGTGTGAGTGTGCCCTGCGATGGGCTGGCCCCCCATCCTGGGTTGTTCCCAGCCTCGTGCCCATTGCTTCCGGGATAGGCTCCGGACCCCCCGTGACCCAGTAGGATAAGCAGTTTGGAAAATGGATGGATGGGATAATAATAAATTTAACAAATAAACATTTTTAAGGATTTGTAAAATAGAATTAATGTTGAGTGTGTAAGCCGCCATGTTGAAATTACGTCACAGGGGCAACTCGGACAAGAAGATTCTGTCAGACATTAACGTCATAAAAGAGGCGTTTCTAATGGGAAGTGATGTTTTTCGTGACGTTTTTGTCCGAGTTGGAGTGAAATAATCAAACGCAGCATGTGTTCCTATTTGAAGAGAATATTCTATTTTTATTCTAAGGAACTACAGAAAATCAGCTCTGCATGTGATCTCCCCTTTACTGCTCGAGCAGGGCACACGCACATCAACAAGTGTCAAGGCAGCAAGTGCATGCAAACAACTTCTCAGGACGGTTACAGTATAGGACCTTCAGAAAGAGCCAGACTGCGGCGTCATTCAGAGATTCCATTGTCTAAGGCTTGCACTAAAACATTACAGCATATTTAAACAAAGTAGCATGGCACCTGTGTCAGAATCCCTCCCTGCCTTGTTCTGTTCTCTCTTTGTTGTCCCCATTTAGCCAGCACATGTCACTGCCCATCCTGACTCCTCTTTTGATTGTGGGTTTTAAGGATATCAGTGGGTCTGTGTTTTCATAATTGTCCCCCAGGCCACCATGCTGCTCAGCCCTTGATTCCAACTACAGTTGCAATCAGGTGGTTCTCAATCTACTAGGACTGTATAACAGGATTGGCCACCTGTTCTACCTTACTCGTTCAGCCGCATTCATGAGTCTGGCCTATAGGTTATTCAAATTTTGTCCTGCCAAATTTACCGGACAGGAGGTGGACACTGCAAATGAATGTGTGAATACTCCAATACCTACATCTTTACAAGTTACCTGAAGTGGTTTGGTAAATGATTGTGAGGTTGGAAGTCCTTCTTGATGTCTGTTTGCAGCTCATCCACCAGCACTGCACGAGTTGTCGCTCCCAGAGGGAATCCCACTCTCGGTCCGCTGGAGGGTCCATCTCACTGTAGCTGGAGTATGTTTCCATCAGTCACTTGGCGTGGGGCTCACAGAATTTACCAGGCTCCTGTTTAATCTGACGCACCTTAGTCCAGTCCATGCATCTGGGGAACTTCTCTGAAAATCTCTGGCAGATTCTTTGCAGCTATACTTGATATTGGGTACTTGCCGCAACTAAGTAATGGGTTGTTGAATCAAAGTCCCGTTCCATGTCAAAAATAACCCCATTTTAGGTTTTGTTAAACAACTGGTCTAATTTGGATGCAGAGGTTCTGCACGGAAGGCCCAGTCTCTGAAGGGCTGTGGCATAGCGAGGCCTGTTCTGCCTGGAATCCGGCAGGTCACTGGCAACATCCCCCAACTCCTTCATCTATAAGGTCGGGAAACCAGAACGTTTACTCCCCCTTATGGATAAGGACATACCAACGTTGGGGCAACTCCTGCTGCTGAGTCTTCAACCAAGTCCAAAACAAAAGTATACAATGTTAGGAAGGGTAATTCAATGGTATGAGACTGAAACTAGAAACTGTAATCGGATGGAGTTAAATAGCAATACTGTGGAAGAGGCATGGGAATTTTTTAAAAGCACATTGTTGCAAGTGCAAAAGAACTTCATACCCGTTTCCAGAAAAACTAAATCTAGGAAACTGCAACCAAGCTGGTGTCATGACCTGCTTGTACGATCCTCGTGTGTGCCACGCCCCCTCATTAACCATGTGTGCTGCCCCGATTGTAACCAGCTGTTTTCTGTCAGTTTGAGTAGTCCTGTGTATTTAGTCCACATTCAAGTCTGTTTCCCCCAGTCCTGTCATTGAAATCTCTCGCTGTTGGTACCTGTTTTCATCAATAAACCCTCATTCCCGACTCTCCGTTCCCGGATCCTTGATTCCTCGCTTCCTGCCTGTTCGTCCAGCACGCGATGTCACAGGTGGTTTACTACGAAAATTAAGAATAAAGTCAGGAGCAAAAGGGCTTTCTTCCACAAATGGAAATTAACTAATGATTTCAAAATAAAGCAGGAGTATCTAAGTCTACAGGTTTAGTTAATAACAGTTATAAGGATGACGTTAAAAGTTTCTTCCAATATTTTAACTCCGAAAGAGCTCTAAAAGCTGAAAATCACTCATTTGCAGGATAGTAAGGGCCTTATAATTGAAAATGAAATTGATATAAATGAGTTTAATGATTATTTTTACAATGGCTGTTCACAGTAGAATAGCTTACCACCATTTTAGTACAAATACAACGATGTCTATGACCAATATATGTATAACTGAGGCTGATGTGGTACAAAGCCTAGCTAAGCTCAAAATAAATAAATCGCAAGGCCCTGATGGCATCTTATCTATAGTTTTAAAAGAGATGAGGGGTATTATTAGCCAACCTTTAACTTTACTATTCCAGAAATCATTATCTGCTGGTGTGGTATCTTCTGATTGATGTTAGATCATGTCTCATGTCCAGAGAGGCTACAACAGGATCTGGATTTAATTAGCGACTGGGCTCATACGTGGCAGATGAAATTTAACATAGATAAATATAAGGTAATCCATGCAGGGAGCAGAAATATAGTAAATATAGTAAAGTACAGATATTTTATGGGTTTCACTGAAATAAAGGTAGCTGATTATGAGAAAGATCTCGGTGTGTATGTTGATACTTCCATGTCCCACTCTTGCCAGTGTGGGGAAGCATTAAAAAAAGGCAAAAGGATGTTGGATTAAACTCCACACACCTAGAGATGTAAGTCAAGAGAAGTGATGCTACGATTATATAATTCCTTGGTAAGATCCCACCTAGAATACTGTGTGCAGGTTTGGTCACCATACCTTCAGAAGGACATTGCTGCCTTGGAAAAGGTGCAACGTAGGATGACTAGAATGATTCTGCACTTAGAGGAATGTCTTATGAGGAGAGGTTCGCTGAGCTGAATCTGTTTAGCCTCAAGCAAGGAGACTATGGGGGGACATGATCCAGGTATATAAGATTCTAACAGGTCGGGATGCTGTTCAGCCCAAATGACCATTTCAATATTAATTTAAAATACTAGAACTCGTGGCCATAGTGGAAATTAGCTGGAGAAACATTTAAAAATGAATCTGAGGAAGCACTTCAATTCAATTCAATTTTATTTATATAGCGCTTTTAACGACATGCATTGTCACAAAGCACTTTACATTTAACCGGCCAGAACCCCACCAAGCAAGCCTGAGGCGACAGTGGCAAGGAAACTCCCTCTAGCAGGAAGAAACCTTGAGTGGAACCTAGACTCAGAAGGGGACCCCATCCTCCTCTGGGCGACCAAGGAGCATGAAACTGCATTTACATTGACATTCATTAGAGTTCATATAGTTATAAAGTCCCAGTTGGTTTCATGTAGTTATATCCAGGAGTCCAGGTGCGGGTTCACACGGTGTAGTCGGCTCGGTATCAGCTCGAAAAAGAGAAGATGGAGAAGAGTTATTGCCCTACACCTAACCGGCAGGACTAAAGCAACTATGACAGCCTGCCTAAAAGAGTGACCTGGAAGGAAGCACAGGCATGAGGGTTTACAGAGGTTTTGGCGTCAAGCCACCTCCCATCCACAGCTTAAGTGATCGGCGAGAGTGGCAGGACGACAGCACCAATCCCCCCTTTCCCCTTCAATCTCAAATAACTATGAACCTCCAGATTTCCCATTCACCTTAGAAAAGAAGATTTAACTATCCAAAAGACTGGCGAAAGAGGTACATCTTAAGCCTTGACTTAAAAGCAGAGATTGTGTCTGAGTTCCGAACACTAATAGGAAGTTTATTCCATAGCTGTGGTGCTTTATGAGCAAATGCTCTTCCCCCAAAGGTAATGTTCTTTATTCTGGGTACGGATAGAATACCTCCATCTCGTCATCTAAGTGTATGATTCGGAACGCAAATGAGGTCACTCACATACTGCGGTGCAAGACCATTTACAGCTTTATAGGTTAAGAGCAGTGTTTTGTAGTCAACACGAAATCTAACTGGCAGCCAGTGCAGTGAAGATAAAATTGGGGTAATATGATTATATGTTTTAGTTTAACTATTGCTAGTAGCGGTTCAATCAATGCTGGGAGCATCGCTGAATAATTTTGATGGAACAGGGTCTAGCATACAAGTAGATGAATTTGAAGATAAAATTAAGTACATCAGTTCTGACTGGTTAACCAATATTCAATATTCAAAATGTTCTGTTTAATTGAGCATATTTTTGGTCAAAAAGTTTCATAAAGTCGTCACTGGAAAATAACCAGTGGTCTGGTTATTAGTCAGCTTGGACACCATAGTAAATAGGAATCTAGGATTATTTTTGTTTATTTCAATTAGTTCTGATAGATACTAGATGATTTGGCGGCACTAAGAGCCTTTTGTAGCTACCCATAGCCTCTTTCCATGCTAGTTCGAACACCACTAGTTTAGTATGATGCCACTTACATTCTGTAAGGACATAAAACTTATAGGTCCTGCAGGCCCCAACTCTGATCAGCCTGCATCAGTCTATTTCAGAGCTCCGCTGGCCCAGGCAAGACTGGACTCAACTCGTCAAACCACCCCTTTTAAGGAAGGCAAAGGCCTGCCGGCTCCTGAGAGACTGGATAGGAATAACTGGAGCAGCACAGAAAAAGCAAGACCTTTCACCCCCGGAGTGACCAGAGTTCCACAATCAATCCACAGCAACAACAGCTGTCAGCCTCCAGACACAGACACCTTTTCCACTATAAACAGGATAACTCAGCACACATAGATGTTAGGGACAAATACACGCATGTTTGGTCTCGTTTGAATAGGCATGAGACGAGGAGTATTATACTCTCAGATTTAAGGCAGTATAGCTTTTCCTAAGAGAAATACAGAAACTTCGGCTCAAACCCACCAAACTGAGAGAGATTCTCTCATGGTAGAACAAGGGAATTACAACCACCCCCCTAAAGTGATCTGATTGGCTGGGGACTTGAGAACCAAGGTCAGCAATGCCCCTAAAATTAACCATTGACCGAAATTAGTCAGTCTTCAGAAACATGCCATCACCTGGTCTGGATACTTAAGGAAGGGCTTCAGAAGTAGTCGGGGAGTCACTCTGTAATCAGAGCTCCGCAGAGAACTGGGTGAAAGTCTATCTGTAGTCAGATACTTTCCACAGAACTTTGTTCACTCTCAGCTGAGGAATGTGAATACATGATATGAAGACAACTGGATCACAACTGGATCACGGGGGAATCATAAGCAGGGAAGAACACACAGGCAAACAGCAGCAGCAACATTAAAGGCAGGACTGAGAAGCACATTTATACAAGGCTAAGCAGGGAGCAAACTAGAGGCACCTGAAATGAGTAACACAAGGGCAGGAAGGAGAGGTAAAACAAACGCGGAACAGGCATGGCACGTTATACCACACTAGGAGGAAACGGGAGGTTCAGGAGGGCAGGGTGTGGCAGGGATCCGTTTCAAAATTTAATTTTGGCTTGTACAAACCTTGGTAAAAGCTGCAAAAGATCGATCAACCACTTTCTGAGCTATTGTCTTAACAAACAAAGCATCTGTTGGGGTGGCGGTGTCTGGGGAATACCATGTGTAATACACCTTGTGAAGATTTATATGTAAAACAAAATATTTTTGATTCTATCACACATATAGAAATTATCCATCCATCCATTTTCCAAACCGCTTATCCTATTGGGTCGCGGGGGTCCGGAGCCTATCCCAGAATCAATGGGCACGAGGCAGGGAACAACCCAGGATGGGGGGCCAGCCCATCGCAGGGCACACTCACACACCATCCACTCACACACACACACCTACGGGCAATTCAGCAACTCCAATTAGCCCCAGCATGTTTTTGGACTGTGGGGGGAAACCGGAGTACCCAGAGGAAACCCCACAACGACATGGGAGAACATGCAAACTCCACACACATGTGACCCAGGCGGAGACACGAACCCGGGTCCCAGAGGTGTGAGGCGACAGTGCTAACCACTGCACCACCATGCCGCCCCTTATAGAAATATTCTAGGTTTAAATAGTAATTTAGCTGAGTAACTAGGCTGAAAATTCTAGATAGTTGCAATTTTAAGAATTATTACTATTATTCACAGCTTTTAAGCATGCAGTTGGATGACGGATGGATGGATATTCAGCCACCAGAAATGCCAATTGTTGTTAAGAGGATCAAAGTCTGCAAAGTAGTATGCAGGGTTTAAGGCCAGAACACAGCATACTCTCCGACAGAAAGCATAAAGTTCACTGGGGGAATTTCTGTGGCCACTGCCTGAACAGCATGTGTGGAGAATGTTTATGAGGGTCGAGCCATGCAGAGCTGCTGGCCCTGGCATGTAATGATGAATCACAAATCAGTTAAAAATCGGTGCAAATGCATGAAGATTTAAACCGGCTGATGTGGAAAATGAATCACTATTGTAGGAGTACTTCACAGTACTTTAACAGAAAAACTGGTGTAATATTACATTTGATTTCACAATGTGAGTTTGACGTCAGATGTCACTGCGTATCACGTCGGACATCGTACGTCAGTTTTTGGTTTTGAGCGAACGCGAGATGATGAATGAATTTGAAACTGAGGACGGCACAGTGGTTAGTGCTGGCTTCGGTCCAGGGCCCTTTCTGTGTGGAGTTCGCATGCTCTCCCCGTTTTCGCCGGGGACTCCAGGTTCCTCCCACGGTCCAAAAGCATGCAGGATAGGTTGACTGGTGAGTCTAAATTGGCCCTGTAGTTGTGTGAGTGTGTGCGACCTGCGGTGTGTAGGTGACTGCCTGGGCTTGGTTCCTGTCTGCGCCCCTTGTTCCCGGGATAGGCTCCGGTCTCCCCCGCGATCCCAGTTGGGATTAAGTGGTTTCAGAAAATGGATGGATGGACGCACCGCCCGATCTTCAATTGGCGGTGTGGCAGCATATTAGCTTTCCGGTAATCACAAACGAGGAGGAAACAGCGAGAAAAGCACAGACAAGACATAAACTGCATGCAAACATTGTAATAGACTGATAACATACACAAACAGGTCCACTGGCACCACCGTGAGCTGAGTGAAGATTATTAAAAGGGCAAAGCACGCTAAAAAGCTGCACATGCAAACCTTAGCTTATTTATTTGATTTATTTTTTTTTATTTACTTATTTTGATTTGGGATTTTTTTCAACAGTATTTTATTCAAATTCAGTTGCACTGTTCACAACAGTGTCAACAGTTCAGAAAGATAAATATAAGAATATTTTTGAATATATTTGTCTGCAGCTCATTCTGCAAAAAATGAGAAAATTGTATCGTGAACTCAGAATCGTGAATCGTATCAAATGGTGAGTGAATGTATCGTTACATCCCTAGTTCTTACAGTAGTACTATGGTATGGTGGAGCCACATGACAGGAAGGCAGTACATTGCGAAGTCTGTTAAGAACATCATTCGCACTGAACTGCCCTCCATTGACCAGCTGTACTTTAACTGCCACAGTAACAAGGTTCAGTCTATAATCCAGGACTCTGACCACCATCCACAAACACTGACTAGCAGATTCATGAACAGCTTCATTCGCCAAACAATTCAAACCTGCAGCTTTTGCATCCCCTGTAACAGTCATTTCCACGGCAGCTGCACTGTACAGCTGTTACTGCACTTTATCCACCACTGACCACGTATCATCCAGTTTTGTCCTGCTTTGTATCGCACTGTTTCTGCACCATGTTGTCTTGTACTCCCTTGTGTTGTTATGCACCATCTGTGTTGTTCTGAGCAGTGCCATGATGCAATATTACAAAAAGATCTTGAGGAAATGCAGAGTTCTGGAGGAGATTCTCACAGATCATGGCATGTGTTTATACTGAAGAAACTGTACAAATTGCTAGACATAAAACACAGGACTGGCAACTGTGGTACGTTTTAACACCTTGATAAAAAACTTAAAATCCATAGTAAGTAGGACAACCTCATAGAACCTTTACTAGTCATTGTTCAGAAGATTAACACGGATTAAAAACCATTACTATGAAAGCACGCCTAATCAGTTAAGTTGATTATGTGGAGAGAGAGAAAAAAAACTGTCTTTGAAAAAGATCAACCATAGAACGAAGCTGCAGCATTGACACCCCCCTAGTGGTGATTTGAAGATAGTTCTGTCTGTAGCAGCTAAGCAGTAGATTTGGCGTCAGGTGCCATGACAAACTCAGTGCTGCTCGGTTTGAACGGCAGAAGCACAAAAATAAAGGGGGCATCTACTGCACGCCCCCCACCCTTGAAAATGGTACAAATTATCATGCAACAGTTTTCTTAAGTAAGTCTTTTTGGGCGTCTGCAGAAACCTCCACGATGCGATTGCCCTGATTAAGAAGTGCGCAGCGGATACAATTTGGGATGCATCGTTCATCCGATTTATTATATATAATTATTAGTATGTCTATATTATTTTAGAAACGTTACTTGACGAATATTTTTCATTGAGATTGATTCCCGTTTAAAATTTTGGTGACACTTCATATTTTTTAAGAGAGACAGACAATTTGACGCATGCAATTTGCAGAAATATGTTGTGCCGCTATAAAGTACACAGGCAGCATGACAAACATAAGTACTCACTGAAGCCACGACATACGCCCG
>NW_026043151.1:0-54015 GCF_023856365.1 Brienomyrus brachyistius | reverse complement strand
GGTCACAATATGGTATTCTCTAAATCGAACACGTGCAATTACATTAATAATTACTAATAATTATAAATAATAATAATAATAAATGGGCGGTATGGTCGTGCACTGGTTAGCACTGTTGCCTCACACCTCTGGGACCCAGGTTCAAATCTCCGCCTGGGTCACATGTGTGTGGAGTTTGCATGTTCTCCCCCATGTCGTCGTGGGGTTTCCTCCGGGTACTCCGGTTCCCCCCCACAGTCCAAAAACATGCTGAGGCTAATTGGACTTGCTAAATTGCCCGTAGGAATGCATGTGAGAGTGCATGGTGTGTGTGAGTGTGCCCTGCGATGGGCTGGCCCCCCATCCTGGGTTGTTCCCAGCCTCGTGCCCATTGCTTCCGGGATAGGCTCCGGACCCCCCGTGACCCAGTAGGATAAGCAGTTGGAAAATGGATGGATGGGATAATAATAAATTTAACAAAATAAACATTTTTAAGGATTTGTAAAATAGAATTAATGTTGAGTGTGTAAGCCGCCATGTTGAAATTACGTCACAGGGGCAACTCGGACAAGAAGATTCTGTCAGACATTAACGTCATAAAAGAGGCGTTTCTAATGGGAAGTGATGTTTTTCGTGACGTTTTGTCCGAGTTGGAGTGAAATAATCAAACGCAGCATGTGTTCCTATTTGATGAGAATATTCTATTTTTATTCTAAGGAACTACAGAAAATCAGCTCTGCATGTGATCTCCCCTTTACTGCTCGAGCAGGGCACACGCACATCAACAAGTGTCAAGGCAGCAAGTGCATGCAAACAACTTCTCAGGACGGTTACAGTATAGGACCTTCAGAAAGAGCCAGACTGCGGCGTCATTCAGAGATTCCATTGTCTAAGGCTTGCACTAAAACATTACAGCATATTTAAACAAAGTAGCATGGCACCTGTGTCAGAATCCCTCCCTGCCTTGTTCTGTTCTCTCTTTGTTGT
This sequence comes from Brienomyrus brachyistius, assembly GCF_023856365.1. Taxonomy (NCBI): domain Eukaryota; kingdom Metazoa; phylum Chordata; class Actinopteri; order Osteoglossiformes; family Mormyridae; genus Brienomyrus; species Brienomyrus brachyistius. Next base: position 53,049 of record NW_026043151.1, on the reverse strand, counting down.
CCCCATTTAGCCAGCACATGTCACTGGCCATCCTGACTCCTCTTTTGATTGTGGGTTTTAAGGATATCAGTGGGTCTGTGTTTTCATAATTGTCCCCCAGGCCACCATGCTGCTCAGCCCTTGATTCCAACTACAGTTGCAATCAGGTGGTTCTCAATCTACTAGGACTGTATAACAGGATTGGCCACCTGTTCTACCTTTACTCGTTCAGCCGCATTCATGAGTCTGGCCTATAGGTTATTCAAATTTTGTCCTGCCAAATTTACCGGACAGGAGGTGGACACTGCAAATGAATGTGTGAATACTCCAATACCTACATCTTTACAAGTTACCTGAAGTGGTTTGGTAAATGATTGTGAGGTTGGAAGTCCTTCTTGATGTCTGTTTGCAGCTCATCCACCAGCAACTGCACGAGTTGTCGCTCCCAGAGGGAATCCCACTCTCGGTCCGCTGGAGGGTCCATCTCACTGTAGCTGGAGTATGTTTCCATCAGTCACTTGGCGTGGGGCTCACAGAATTTACCAGGCTCCTGTTTAATCTGACGCACCTTAGTCCAGTCCATGCATCTGGGGAACTTCTCTGAAAATCTCTGGCAGATTCTTTGCAGCTATACTTGATATTGGGTACTTGCCGCAACTAAGTAATGGGTTGTTGAATCAAAGTCCGTTCCATGTGAAAAATAACCCCATTTTAGGGTTTTGTTAAACAACTGGTCTAATTTGGTTGCAGAGGTTCTGCACGGAAGGCCCAGTCTCTGAAGGGCTGTGGCATAGCGAGGGCCTGTTCTGCCTGGAAATCCGGCAGGTCACTGGCAACATCCCCCAACTCCTTCATCTATAAGGTCGGGAAACCAGAACGTTTACTCCCCTTATGGATAAGGACATACCAACGTTGGGGCAACTCCTGCTGCCTGAGTCTTCAACCAAGTCCAAAACAAAAGTATACAATGTTAGGAAGGGTAATTCAATGGTATGAGACTGAAACTAGAAACTGTAAATCGGATGGAGTTAAATAGCAATACTGTGGAAGAGGCATGGGAATTTTTTAAAAGCACATTGTTGCAAGTGCAAAAGAACTTCATACCCGTTTCCAGAAAAACTAAATCTAGGAAACTGCAACCAAGCTGGTGTCATGACCTGCTTGTACGATCCTCGTGTGTGCCACGCCCCCTCATTAACCATGTGTGCTGCCCGATTGTAACCAGCTGTTTTCTGTCAGTTTGAGTAGTCCTGTGTATTTAGTCCACATTCAAGTCTGTTTCCCCAGTCCTGTCATTGAAATCTCTCGCTGTTGGTACCTGTTTTCATCAATAAACCCTCATTCCCGACTCTCCGTTTCCCGGATCCTTGATTCCTCGCTTCCTGCCTGTTCGTCCAGCACGCGATGTCACAGGTGGTTTACTACGAAAATTAAGAATAAAGTCAGGAGCAAAAGGGCTTTCTTCCACAAATGGAAATTAACTAATGATTTCAAAATAAAGCAGGAGTATCTACGTCTACAGGTTTAGTTATATAACAGTTATAAGGATGACGTTAAAAGTTTCTTCCAATATTTTAACTCCGAAAGAGCTCTAAAAGCTGAAAATCACTCATTTGCAGGATAGTAAGGGCCTTATAATTGAAAATGAAATTGATATAAATGAGTTTAATGATTATTTTACAATGGCTGTTCACAGTAGAATAGCTTACCACCATTTAGTACAAATACAACGATGTCTATGACCAATATATGTATAACTGAGGCTGATGTGGTACAAAGCCTAGCTAAGCTCAAAATAAATAAATCGCAAGGCCCTGATGGCATCTTATCTATAGTTTTAAAAGAGATGAGGGGTATTATTAGCCAACCTTTAACTTACTATTCAGAAATCATTATCTGCTGGTGTGGTATCTTCTGATTGATGTTAGATCATGTCTCATGTCCAGAGAGGCTACAACAGGATCTGATTTAATTAGCGACTGGGCTCATACGTGGCAGATGAAATTTAACATAGATAAATATAAGGTAATCCATGCAGGGAGCAGAAATATAGTAAATATAGTAAAGTACAGATATTTTATGGGTTCCACTGAAATAAAGGTAGCTGATTACGAGAAAGATCTCGGTGTGTATGTTGATACTTCCATGTCCCACTCTTGCCAGTGTGGGGAAGCATTAAAAAAAGGCAAAAGGATGTTGGATTAAACTCCACACACCTAGAGATGTAAGTCAAGAGAAGTGATGCTACGATTATATAATTCCTTGGTAAGATCCCACCTAGAATACTGTGTGCAGGTTTGGTCACCATACCTTCAGAAGGACATTGCTGCCTTGGAAAAGGGTGCAACGTAGGATGACTAGAATGATTCCTGCACTTAGAGGAATGTCTTATGAGGAGAGGTTCGCTGAGCTGAATCTGTTTAGCCTCAAGCAAAGGAGACTATGGGGGGACATGATCCAGGTATATAAGATTCTAACAGGTCGGGATGCTGTTCAGCCAAATGACCATTTCAATATTAATTTAAAATACTAGAACTCGTGGCCATAGTGGAAATTAGCTGGAGAACATTTAAAAATGAATCTGAGGAAGCACTTCAATTCAATTCAATTTTATTTATATAGCGCTTTTAACGACATGCATTGTCACAAAGCACTTTACATTTAACCGGCCAGAACCCCACCAAGCAAGCCTGAGGCGACAGTGGCACGGAAACTCCCTCTAGCAGGAAGAAACCTTGAGTGGAACCTAGACTCAGAAGGGGACCCCATCCTCCTCTGGGCGACCAAGGAGCATGAAACTGCATTTACATTGACATTCATTAGAGTTCATATAGTTATAAAGTCCCAGTTGGTTTCATGTAGTTATATCCAGGAGTCCAGGTGCGGGTTCACACGGTGTAGTCGGCTCGGTATCAGCTCGAAAAAGAGAAGATGGAGAAGAGTTATTGCCCTACACCTAACCGGCAGGACTAAAGCAACTATGACAGCCTGCCTAAAAGAGTGACCTGGAAGGAAGCACAGGCATGAGGGTTTACAGAGGTTTTGGCGTCAAGCCACCTCCCATCCACAGCTTATGTGATCGGCGAGAGTGGCAGGACGACAGCACCAATCCCCCCTTTCCCCTTCAATCTCAAATAACTATGAACCTCCAGATTTCCCATTCACCTTAGAAAAGAAGATTTAACTATCCAAAAGACTGGCGAAAGAGGTACATCTTAAGCCTTGACTTAAAAGCAGAGATTGTGTCTGAGTTCCGAACACTAATAGGAAGTTTATTCCATAGCTGTGGTGCTTTATGAGCAAATGCTCTTCCCCCAAAGGTAATGTTCTTTATTCTGGGTACGGATAGAATACCTCCATCTCGTCATCTAAGTGTATGATTCGGAACGCAAATGAGGTCACTCACATACTGCGGTGCAAGACCATTTACAGCTTTATAGGTTAAGAGCAGTGTTTTGTAGTCAACACGAAATCTAACTGGCAGCCAGTGCAGTGAAGATAAAATTGGGGTAATATGATTATATGTTTTAGTTTAACTATTGCTAGTAGCGGTTCAATCAATGCTGGGAGCATCGCTGAATAATTTTGATGGAACAGGGTCTAGCATACAAGTAGATGAATTTGAAGATAAAATTAAGTACATCAGTTCTGACTGGTTAACCAATATTCAATATTCAAAATGTTCTGTTTAATTGAGCATATTTTTGGTCAAAAGTTTCATAAAGTCGTCACTGGAAAATAAACCAGTGGTCTGGTTATTAGTCAGCTTGGACACCATAGTAAATAGGAATCTAGGATTATTATTTGTTTATTTCAATTAGTTCTGATAGATACTAGATGATTTGGCGGCACTAAGAGCCTTTTTGTAGCTACCCATAGCCTCTTTCCATGCTAGTTCGAACACCACTAGTTTAGTATGATGCCACTTACATTCTGTAAGGACATAAAACTTATAGGTCCTGCAGGCCCCAACTCTGATCAGCCTGCATCAGTCTATTTCAGAGCTCCGCTGGCCCAGGCAAGACTGGACTCAACTCGTCAAACCACCCCTTTTAAGGAAGGCAAAGGCCTGCCGGCTCCTGAGAGACTGGATAGGAATAACTGGAGCAGCACAGAAAAAGCAAGACCTTTCACCCCCGGAGTGACCAGAGTTCCACAATCAATCCACAGCAACAACAGCTGTCAGCCTCCAGACACAGACACCTTTTCCACTATAAACAGGATAACTCAGCACACATAGATGTTAGGGACAAATACACGCATGTTATGGTCTCGTTTGAATAGGCATGAGACGAGGAGTATTATACTCTCAGATTTAAGGCAGTATAGCTTTTCCTAAGAGAAATACAGAAACTTCGGCTCAACCCACCAAACTGAGAGAGATTCTCTCATGGTAGAACAAGGGAATTACAACCACCCCTAAAGTGATCTGATTGGCTGGGGACTTGAGAACCAAGGTCAGCAATGCCCCTAAAATTAACCATTGACCGAAATTAGTCAGTCTTCAGAAACATGCCATCACCTGGTCTGGATACTTATGGAAGGGCTTCAGAAGTAGTCGGGGAGTCACTCTGTAATCAGAGCTCCCGCAGAGAACTGGGTGAAAGTCTATCTGTAGTCAGATACTTTCCACAGAACTTTGTTCACTCTCAGCTGAGGAATGTGATTGTTTAATATTGTATTTGTCCAAATGTATTTACAAGTATGTGTCCACATGTCAATAATTGTATATTGTAGTATTTTTAATAAATGTTGTTTCGATTACTTTATGACTGTCTGATTTGCTAACTTCTTCATAAACTTTCCAGATTGGACTTCTATCCTTATTAGGACTATGGTGGTAAATACTATCTTGCAGCCTCTGGGTTAAATCCCATTTATTTATCCGGGTCCCAAACTTGACTGCCCAAGTTAAGTTAGGTGGATACCAAAACTACACCTCTGGAGTTCGCACACGCTGATGACAGGTACCGGTCTACCCTCTGAGGGGCGTACACACTATGTTCCTAGGCACCGGGCATAGTCCCTGAGACGCTCACATGGTAAGACAATGGGTGGCATCGGCGGAGGCCCAAAGTAAACCTCGTACAACCTTTTTTATTTTTAACTGAGCAATTTTCTCTAGTGGAATTAAGCATAGATGCTAAATAATCCGTAATGCTATCAAGTTCAGCAGAATTCGACATTAGTTTGGTTGAAAACGATAGCTCAGGGAGGTTATCGATAAAGTTACTTGCTGTATTTGACGTGATTGTACGTTTGGCATATAGAAGCGAGTCGGGGGGCTAATATTTTGAGCAAGGGAAATATTGAACGCATAAGATGATGGTCAGAGATAATACTGGACTGAGGCAGTAGAGTTGAATACATGATATGAAGACAACTGGATCACAACTGGATCACGGGGGAATCATAAGCAGGGAAGAACACACAGGCAAACAGCAGCAGCAACATTAAAGGCAGGACTGAGAAGCACATTTATACAAGGCTAAGCAGGGAGCAAACTAGAGGCACCTGAAATGAGTAACACAAGGGCAGGAAGGAGAGGTAAAACAAACGCGGAACAGGCATGGCACGTTATACCACACTAGGGAGGAAACGGGAGGTTCAGGAGGGCAGGGTGTGGCAGGGATCCGTTTCAAAATTTAATTTTGGCTTGTACAAACCTATGGTAAAAGCTGCAAAAGATCGATCAACCACTTTCTGAGCTATTGTCTTAACAAACAAAGCATCTGTTGGGGTGGCGGTGTCTGGGGAATACCATGTGTAATACACCTTGTGAAGATTTATATGTAAAACAAAATATTTTTTTGATTCTATCACACATATAGAAATTATCCATCCATCCATTTTCCAAACCGCTTATCCTATTGGGTCGCGGGGGGTCCGGAGCCTATCCCAGAATCAATGGGCACGAGGCAGGGAACAACCCAGGATGGGGGGCCAGCCCATCGCAGGGCACACTCACACACCATCCACTCACACACACACCTACGGGCAATTCAGCAACTCCAATTAGCCCCAGCATGTTTTTGGACTGTGGGGGAAACCGGAGTACCCAGAGGAAACCCACAACGACATGGGGAGAACATGCAAACTCCACACACATGTGACCCAGGCGGAGACACGAACCCGGGTCCCAGAGGTGTGAGGCGACAGTGCTAACCACTGCACCACCATGCCGCCCCTTATAGAAATTATTCTAGGTTTAAATAGTAATTTAGCTGAGTAACTAGGCTGAAATTCTAGATAGTTGCAATTTTAAGAATTATTACTATTATTCACAGCTTTTAAGCATGCAGTTGGATGACGGATGGATGGATATTCAGCCACCAGAAATGCCAATTGTTGTTAAGAGGATCAAAGTCTGCAAAGTAGTATGCAGGGTTTAAGGCCAGAACACAGCATACTCTCCGACAGAAAGCATAAAGTTCACTGGGGAATTTCTGTGGCCACTGCCTGAACAGCATGTGTGGGAGAATGTTTATGAGGGTCGAGCCATGCAGAGCTGCTGGCCCTGGCATGTAATGATGAATCACAAATCAGTTAAAAATCGGTGCAAATGCATGAAGATTTAAACCGGCTGATGTGGAAAATGAATCACTATTGTAGGAGTACTTCACAGTACTTTAACAGAAAAACTGGTGTAATATTACATTTGATTTCACAATGTGAGTTTGACGTCAGATGTCACTGCGTATCACGTCGACATCGTACGTCAGTTTTTGGTTTTGAGCGAACGCGAGATGATGAATGAATTTGAAACTGAGGACGGCACAGTGGTTAGTGCTGGCTTCGGTCCAGGGCCCTTTCTGTGTGGAGTTCGCATGCTCTCCCCGTTTTCGCCGGGGACTCCAGGTTCCTCCCACGGTCCAAAAGCATGCAGGATAGGTTGACTGGTGAGTCTAAATTGGCCCTGTAGTTGTGTGAGTGTGTGCGACCTGCGGTGTGTAGGTGACTGCCTGGCTTGGTTCCTGTCTGCGCCCCTTGTTCCGGGATAGGCTCCGGTCTCCCCCGCGATCCCAGTTGGGATTAAGTGGTTTCAGAAAATGGATGGATGGACGCACCCCCCGATCTTCAATTGGCGGTGTGGCAGCATATTAGCTTTCGGTAATCACAAACGAGGAGGAAACAGCGAGAAAAGCACAGACAAGACATAAACTGCATGCAAACATTGTAATAGACTGATAACATACACAAACAGGTCCACTGGCACCACGTGAGCTGAGTGAAGATTATTAAAAGGGCAAAGCACGCTAAAAAGCTGCACATGCAAACCTTAGCTTATTTATTTGATTTATTTTTTTTTTATTTACTTATTTGATTTGGGATTTTTTTCAACAGTATTTTATTCAAATTCAGTTGCACTGTTCACAACAGTGTCAACAGTTCAGAAAGATAAATATAAGAATATTTTTGAATATATTTGTCTGCAGCTCATTCTGCAAAAAATTAGAAAATTGTATCGTGAACTCAGAATCGTGAATCGTATCAAATGGTGAGTTGAATGTATCGTTACATCCCTAGTTCTTACAGTAGTACTATGGTATGGTGGAGCCACATGACAGGAAGGCAGTACATTGCGAAGTCTGTTAAGAACATCATTCGCACTGAACTGCCCTCCATTGACCAGCTGTACTTTAACTGCCACAGTAACAAGGTTCAGTCTATAATCCAGGACTCTGACCACCATCCACAAACACTGACTAGCAGATTCATGAACAGCTTCATTCGCCAAACAATTCAAACCTGCAGCTTTTGCATCCCCTGTAACAGTCATTTCCACGGCAGCTGCACTGTACAGCTGTTACTGCACTTTATCCACCACTGACCACGTATCATCCAGTTTTGTCCTGCTTTGTATCGCACTGTTTCTGCACCATGTTGTCTTGTACTCCCTTGTGTTGTTATGCACCATCTGTGTTGTTCTGAGCAGTGCCATGATGCAATATTACAAAAAGATCTTGAGGAAATGCAGAGTTCTGGAGGAGATTCTCACAGATCATGGCATGTGTTTATACTGAAGAAACTGTACAAATTGCTAGACATAAAACACAGGACTGGCAACTGTGGTACGTTTTAACACCTTGATAAAAAACTTAAAATCCATAGTAAGTAGGACAACCTCATAGAACCTTTACTAGTCATTGTTCAGAAGATTAACACGGATTAAAAACCATTACTATGAAAGCACGCTAATCAGTTAAGTTGATTATGTGGAGAGAGAGAAAAAAAACTGTCTTTGAAAAAGATCAACCATAGAACGAAGCTGCAGCATTGACACCCCCTAGTGGTGATTTGAAGATAGTTCTGTCTGTAGCAGCTAAGCAGTAGATTTGGCGTCAGGTGCCATGACAAACTCAGTGCTGCTCGGTTTGAACGGCAGAAGCACAAAAATAAAGGGGGCATCTACTGCACGCCCCCCACCCTTGAAAATGGTACAAATTATCATGCAACAGTTTTCTTAAGTAAGTCTTTTTGGGCGTCTGCAGAAACCTCCACGATGCGATTGCCCTGATTAAGAAGTGCGCAGCGGATACAATTTGGGATGCATCGTTCATCCGATTTATTAATATATAATTATTAGTATGTCTATATTATTTTAGAAACGTTACTTGACGAATATTTTTCATTGAGATTGATTCCCCGTTTAAAATTTTGGTGACACTTCATATTTTTTAAGAGAGACAGACAATTTGACGCATGCAATTTGCAGAAATATGTTGTGCCGCTATAAAGTACACAGGCAGCATGACAAACATAAGTACTCACTGAAGCCACGACATACGCCCGGCTGGCCCCAGCGGTACCCCTAAGAAGAAGGCTTTTTTCACAACCCACGACCATCACGAGGGCAAAAAAAACTGAATAGCCTAGAATTTAGTTAATTACAAGGCACATATTTATTGGAGCAAGAGCTCTAACATAAAACTACCTTGTAATTATAAAGTATTATGGCTGGTGAACAATGTACAAACAGGCACAGAAAGTAAAATACTCCAAAAATGCAAAGAACCTAAATATTTTTGTTTCCACCGATTCACTCTTGATGTGTTAGGAGTCACAGTTCAGTAGCCTATTCTTCAGTATCTGCATTTAAGACCACCAACTGCTCTTTCTCCTCCTTCGCTCGTCGGCTCAGAGTATTGGACTTGGTAAGTAATGTTGCCCTTTTGGTTCCAGCAGCACTCTCTGCTTCCTCTGCCATGTGCTCAGCATCCTTTTGTAAACTCTCACATACACTTTCCAGTGAGACTCTCTTCCTCTTGAGTTCCTCAAGTTTTCTTTTTTGCTTTTCGCTCATCTTTCACCTTTGGTCAGAGGCGCTTTGGTTGCTCCCCCACACACTCTGACATGGTCGCATATAAGCCTCTGTGCAACAACTGTTTCCTCTGATAAGTTGCAGGTCTCCACCTCTATTCGTTCCACTTCGGCTTGCCCATAGGACAGCAGCAGCAAGTTCTTGCAGAACATCCAGAGGTCAGGATAAGGCCCACTAACTTTTTGATGTAAAAGACATCAACTTTGGATGGTGCTGAAGGAATGAAGGATATAAAATCCAAGCCTTTTGCCTCATTGTGCAGGTGATTATCAGACTGCTGGGATATTGCATCACCTGTAATTACATTAATACAGTAGATTAGATGCAGATCAACAATGTCAATACACAGAATCACATGTAGAATATGGAAAGTGATTATAACCCAATTTTCCTATGATACCATAAATGTGCAATCATTTAATTTAATCTTGAGATATCTCTAGGCTCATCAAAGAAAATATAACTGGGCTGATGCTTCTTTTCAAACACCAAGAGTCGGTCTTCTAAATACTGCTAAAATCTACGTGTTAACACTATTCAGTTCAGGGACGGATTATGGGTTGTGTGGGCCCCTGGGTAAAACGTTCGCGAGGCCCCCCCCCACCACCACCACCTGCACCACCACCACAACCACCACAAGTCAAGGGCCCTTGGCAGCCAAACACCCTCCCTATAGGGTCAGGGGACCTTGTAGGCAGAGGATCAAAGAATGTAGGCCCTCTAAAATAGACAAACGAAAATACATTGCTGATAAGCGTTGCAAATTGTTTTGGGCTTGGGGCCCACGGGCCCCCTGCACCCCAAGGGCCCCTGGGCAGCGGCCCCGCTAACCCGGTTTGTAATCCGTCCCTGATTCAGTTAGATGTGAAAAAAGAAAAGCATAATTTAAAAATAATATTCTGAACTATCCTATTCTTATCCTATGATTTACCAGCAGATATCCTGCCTGCCAACCGATTCTCCTGCGCAAACTTCTGCATGAGATTTCTCCTTTTCTGCTGCAGTTATCTGGCTGGTGTGCATTTTGTTTGGGTCCAAGCACGTCATCTCATGTACAATCGAGTACTTCAGAGGGCATTTATCCAAGGCCTTTTTGCACATTTTTGAGAGCACAATCTGGCAATTTTTTTTAATCTGAAGGACACCAAGGTCACTTCCACTGCCTTTGGCTCCTGACTGTCTCTGACAAAAAGATGGTTTGGTCAAATTTCCAGAATCTTTCTGCACACTCAGCCCAAGGTTAACACTACCTCAGCTGTACATATCAAACCAGCTCAAACTCCATGTTATTCACATATTTTTTACTTCACAATTGTTTGATACATTTGTATGTAAAGATACCAGTGAATTCACAGAAGTCCCACCTTGATGACAGCCATTCCTATATCCACCTCCTTTGGACTGAGCCAGAGTTTTTGCCTGTACAACAGCTGTACATGTTGCTACACAACACTTAAACATTCTATTTCCTCAATGAACTATTTTTTTTGCAGCAAAAGCCATGAAGCAGCAATAAAATCTTTAAAAATATGCTTACCAATAAATATGGTTCTCCCATTTAAACACATGTAAAGATAAACCATGGATATTTAAAAATCAGGGGTTCGTTAATGAGTTTAAATGTTATTGAATGGCTTACCTTAAACTTCTCCAGTAAGTCTTCAGCGGTGGAGTGGCTCATGTACTGTGATCCCAGAACCAGGACTGCACTCGAGAGCCATTCTCATAATTCACCCAATACCTGACATGCACATCCAGTTGTTTTCTTTGATGGTCCTGTTCATACTTACGTCAAACATGACAACGAAGCTCCCTTTTAATATATGGAGCGAGTCCAAAATCGCGCAAGAAAAGCGGTTTTATCTTTACCACAAGTGACCCTGCGAGTCAGGGAACATCACCCTGGAGACGGTGTGAATGTCATCATTGGACGTATAGGAGTGATGTCGGCAAACCGTTTGCAAAGCCCATAGCACTTCTGCTTTCAGTGTGGGTTGAGGAGGATGTACTGAAGGCATTATTTGTCATGGGATCCGGAGACACTGCCAAAACGGGTGTATGCCTATCTTTAGAGGTTGTACTTATCTCCACTGAATAAACATTTGAGGAAAATTTTTAGGTTAAAATCTGGGCTTATTCTATACTGAACAAAAATATAAACGCAACACTCTTGTTTCTGCTCCCATTTTTCATGAGATGGACTTAAAGACCTACAATTCATTCCAGATACACAATATTACCATTTCTCTCAAACATTTCTCACAAATCAGTCTAAATGTGTGATAGTGAGCACTTCTGCTTTGCTGAGATAATCCATCCCACCTCACAGGTGTGCCACATCAAGATGCTGATCTGACATCATGGGTAGTGCACAGGTGTACCTTATACTGCCCACAATAAAAGGCCACCCTGGAATGTGCAGTTTTTTGCTTTATTGGGGGTCTGGGGACTCAGAACCGGTCAGTATCTGGTGTGACCACCATTTGCCTCATGCAATGCAACACATCTTCTTCGCATAGAGTTTATCAGATTGTCAATTGTGGCCTGTGGAATGTTGGTCCACTCCTCTTCAATGGCTGTGCGAAGTTGTTGGATATTAGTGGGAACTGGTACACGCTGTCGTATACGCCGGTCAAGCACATCCCAAACATGCTCAACGGGTGACATGTCCGGTGAGTATGCTGGCCATGCAAGAACTGGGACATTTTCAGCTTCCAAGAACTGTGTACAGATCCTTGCAACATGGGGCCGTGCATTATCTGTCTGAGTGGCTGGTCTCAGACGATCTTGGAGGTGAACCTGCTGGATGTGGAGGTCCTGGGCTGGTGTGGTTACACGTGGTCTGCGGTTGTGAGGCCGGTTGGATGTACTGCCATATTCTCTGAAACGCCTTTGGAGACGGCTTATGGTTGAGAAATGAACATTCAATGCACGAGCAACAGATCTGGTTGACATTCCTGCTGTCAGCATGCCAATTGCACGCTCCCTCAATGCTTTGTGGCATCTGTGGCATTTTGCTGTGAGACAAAACTGCACATTCCAGGGTGGCCTTTTATTGTGGGCAGTATAAGGTACACCTGTGCACTACCCATGATGTCAGATCAGCATCTTGATGTGGCACACCTGTGAGGTGGGATGGATTATCTCAGCAAAGCAGAAGTGCTCACTATCACACATTTAGACTGATTTGTGAGAAATGTTTGAGAGAAATGGTAATATTGTGTATCTGGAATGAATTGTAGATCTTTAAGTCCATCTCATGAAAAATGGGAGCAAAAACAAAAGTGTTGCGTTTATATTTTTGTTCAGTGTACATTGATTTACAGAATCAAATTTAAAAACAAAGATACACTGATTTTATACAGATTACTAACTTTTGGGGATCACAATACAAATCTAAATATTTTAGACAAGTTACTTATCTGCTTATTGAATGGTGGGCGAAAAAAATATCTGTATAGTGTCCATTATCTAAAACCCCGCAATGACGTAGTTTGTGTTGTTCTTAAAATAATATTAACTTAAACGGTCAATCTGATTTTCTGGAGGAAAAATAATAGTTTTGATGAATCAACAGCTTGGGAAAATAGTCGCTAGATTAATTCAAAGAAAAATTGTCTGTAGTTGCACCTCAACAGTATAACCAGTGATAATACTATATAAATAAATTAAAGTAATGGCACCAGCATAGACAGACACAGTAACAGTACAGAATGAGGTAACAGTGGGCAGTGTGAGGAAATGTCAGCGTCACTGGCTGGTTAACAGCAATGGGGAGGAAACTTGTCTCTAAATCTGGAAATGCTTGTGCAGATGGATGGATGGAAGGTGAAAAGTGACAGTGCTGGGTGGCTAGAGTCTCTCAAGGTGCTGCTTGCTTTTCTGAGGCAAGCACCTGAAGACGATGCCTTTGACCGCCAGAAGCTGTGTGCCCGAGGAACTGGAAGCTGTTGAAGCCTCTACAGCATCCTCTGCGATGTAGATAGGACTTTGGGGAGTCATCCGTTTGCGAAAGTCCAGGATCAGCTCCTTGGTTTCTCTAGCGTTGAGGGTGATGTTGTTATACATGGTGAAGAGCTGGGCCTACAAATCCCAGCATTCAAGAGGTGAAAATACAGACTTAGAGGGAATTTGGGAAAAGTGAAAAAATCCTCTTTACTCGTTGTCTGTATAAATCTCACCAAGCGTAACTTTGCAGATTAAAGACTGGCTGAGAGTGTAAATGTAAACGCTGATAAGGAGTCAGGAACAAAGTGCTCATGTAGTGCACACCTGGTCCAGAGGGCCCTTGTTCAGATGGAAAACTGAACAGGCATCTTTTGTGCTAATGACAGCCGGTGCTGCTCAAGATGATGGACACTATGGGGAAATAAAAAAAAAAAGAGTTTTGAATGAAAAGACACACAAGAGTAACAGTGCAGCCTTGGTCACGTCTCCCCAGCTCATGACTGGACCAGGCTCCACATTGACCCCAAAACTGGCTTTACACACAGGAAACTCACTGAAACTCAACACAACATTGTCCTGATCTTGCCTGGGGAGTTTCACCTGGTTACTGAGATGACCGGCAGCACAGACAGTCTTACCAGCAACAGATATGCTATTAAGGGGTGCGAAGCGTCTGCTGCCAGCACATGGCTTTATATCTGTCGGCTGCATTTGCGCTGCTCCTCCCTCCTATAAAGAGGACAGTTGAACAGCAGTGTGAAGAAAGGGCACAGAAGCAGAAGTCAGTGGAAAAAGCCCCATTACTAACCCTAAGCCCAACTTACTGCAAACAGCCCACTGTATTTCATATGTCTGCTTCATATTTTCCATTTAATTGCCATAATCTCTGGCAGTCAGTGACAAAAGTTATTTACCCTTAAACAGTACTGAGATTGAGTAGAGTGAGGTACTTAAGCGGTATTATGGAAGAATAAAAGCTGAGTCCCATGTCCAGGCGAGATGCGTAGCTGACAGGCTGATGAATGTTCAAACTCTTACCTCCACCGTACTGACAGGAACGGCGAGCTGCTGTGGCATCATGGCATTAAACTTCTGTTTCTCCAGGGAAGAAAACAACCAAGACCAACCTTAATAATCCACACACTTTGAAGGACTGACATAAATGGTAAATATGAGACGTAAATATCATCCAACACTACCAGGTACTCAGTGAATACTCAGTCATGCAGAAATATAATCTAAAGTTATAATTATGGGGACACGTGGCCGTCCACTGCAGGTGACAATGTCCTAAACTCTTTCATACTTAAAGAACACATACAGTTATTACTTTGTAAGGATGCATAAAAACTCCAGTTCAGTAAATTTATGGAATATATACTGCAGCAACTACTTTATAGTCATTTATTAAGTAACTGACTTATTTCTTCCCTGCGGGATCTTGTAATTATGCTGAAATAAAAATGTAACTTAACAGCGTTAAAAAGAACTCAGGAATCCAGTCCAAAATGCTTTAGTTTGACATGTGATCAAAATTCAAACTAAATTTCATAGAGTAAACTAATACATGATAGCATCCATGCAAAAGATCAACGGCAGAACAGGGGCTCTTAAGGCAGACTGCATTAAAAAGGAATTAATCATCTCTCTCAATTTAAATTTGGGATAATAATTCTCTTCAGAAGCCTCCATAGAATAGTGCATCCATCCCCTCACTTATGTGTAGAGACGTATCCCTAAGGCTCTGGCAACAACATTCAGGTCAACAGCATCAAATATTTCACAGCTAGTTTTTAAAACTTGTTTTTCACTTTACGTTACAGCAAGTTAGTTAATATTAAATTATTGCAACGTGCAGATTAATAGTCAGAAAAGGTTTTTGAAATTTACATAATGATAAATGGAGAACTATATTTGATTACTAATTACTGTTGACTAATTTCCTGTCTGGACTTTTCCCCCTTCATTGTTAAAAGTCATTATATGTCTGGGTGCCAGTCAGTGGAAGCACACAGACACCTGGCCTATTCATTCAGCACCAGCCCATCAAGTAGAGAATTCAGCACCACGGACAGTGACCTGTGTTACTATGACATCAGGTCATTGGCTCTAAATATTTTTCTAGAAATAACTAAATGGCTCTATTGTAGAAATTTCCAGCCAGAGACTGGGTTCCTATATGAAGAGAATATTATTATTCAGACAAAGAAAATAAACTACAGAAAACTAGCTCTGCATGTCATCTCCCCTTTACTCCTTAAGCAGGGCACACGCACATCAACAAGTACCAATGCAGCAAATACAGATGAACAATTTCACAGCTTCAGAAGAAGTCAGATTTCTGTGTTAATTCAGAGATTGTCAAAGACTTCTGATAGAACATTTTCTGCACTTGAGTCTAATTTCAAGATAAATTGCACCTGGGTCTATTAAAACAAGGTGATGCTGCCTGACCTACCAACCAAGGCTGGGGAGGAAACGTAGGAATACAAGGAAAGCAAGGAAGAAAAGCAGCCACCCTATCTCATGGTCACGGACACAAACATCAGGGAGTGTTATGAAGAAGACACCACACTTAGGACCATTGGTTTTACGCAGTGAATTACACCAGAGAGAGTTTTTACATTCTAGCTGTGTTATGTAACATTCCTCAGCCTTCAGCTTTTTTCCCCACACAATGCAGGACATGCAGGGGTGCCAAACAAAACAGTGGAGCTGCAGTGTAGCCAATTATTTCTTTCAGTAGTTTTAAGATGGTTTGTGAGGTTGTGTGTTAGAGATGCGGTGAGCAACACTGAGGCATCTCAGGGAACCATGTTTGCCCATATTAAAAAACATGCACGCATGCAACTCAGGCAATCCAGCATTTCTTATTTCAGTTACGTATGACACTGCATGTTGCGGTTTTACATGTTCACTACAAGTCAGTGGTTTTTTCCTTGTATGATTATGGCCACATTCACACCAAAAAAACACTAGACATACTGTACAAGGCACTCAAGGGAAAAATTCTCAGAACACAAAGTGAATGTATCAACCGAAGAAAGGATTTTTCCTTTTCGGAATATTCATTTTTTTCCATGTGGAACCACTGTCCATGATTCAATTGAGTGCATTCAAAGAATGATACATCAAAACTAATAGTGACAAAATATTCATTTAATATGCATTGTACATGAATGTAGGACTTAGATGTGATGAATTTCTCATCAGTGAAGGGCATATACACTTAAGGGGTATTATGAAAAAAAAAAGTTGAGAACCCAGAAGTAACTATCCGATTAAAGATGTAATCTGGTACATGTGCAGACCAGTGATGGATATGTAAATGATTCAAATTGCAAGGAGTTGGCATGTTTAATCACCAGACACAGGATGCCTCGTAGTCACATTAGACAGTGTTAACGGCACTTGACGGAGTTTGATAGGGTTGCATTGCGGGTTTACATGAAGCCAGGTGGTCATGTGCTGCAATTGCATGTGGGCCATGCGGATATCACAGTGGCCTGATATTGAAACCAATGGGCACGTGAGGCATCCACACACGTCGTGAAGTTTCTGGTCATCCAAGACAGACCACGCCAAGGAAGGATCGTCGGATTGTGCTCCAAGCATCACAGATCCCCATGACACCTGCGCCTGATATATGGACACAGCTACTGGACTCTCTACAACACCCTATATCATCGTGTCGCGATGACTGGCATCAGCTGGACTACGGGTTCACCGTCCCATGCATAGGCTGCCGTTCACAATAGCACAGAAACGGTTGCGTTTGGAGTGGTGTAGTCACTGGGAGGCATGGACTGATGGACTGATGACGACTGGCGTCCTACCATGTTCAGCGATACATCTCAGTTCTGCAGTACCACAGATGACCGTCATGTGCGTATGGTGGCGCTGCAGGGAGAGGAGCAATCCTGCCAATGCTGTGGAGTGACACACCACACTCTGACGGCACAGTGGTACACCAGTGACATCCTAGTAGTATCCGGGCCAGGGGTGTGCTATACCCTACTGACATGGGACCTGCAGTGTGACCATACCGCCAACTCCGTGGTCCGTTTGATCTGATGATTATAATCATCGCGATACAGTCACATGCCCTTTCATCACATGCAGATTTCATTTTCACAACTTAGTCTGTTGCCCTTCACTTTTTTGCCACTGAGTTTGTGTTTTGACACTAAGTTGATGGGAATTGATTATTTAAGCGTCATCTAAAGAGCTTATATTAATTGGGTAAATTGCATAAGACTCACATGGTAATTTGAAAAGATTCCCATATGCGCTGAATTAGCTGGGGTTGATCCAAGCAGCTGTGCACTTTTCTCCTGTAACATAAAAGTTTGCTTTTAGGACAGGAAACAAGGTTAAGACCATATTATGTAGTTTACATCTATCAAAATAAAACCCAAAGTCACGTGTTACCAAAAGGAGTAACCATGTGTTATCAAATTTCCTAACATTTGCTTCATCTTACTTTGGATGCCCATGGTTAGGAGAGAAGCAGAAATCTGCTCAATCATAAGAAAGACTTTTATAGCTACAGGGAGTGAGATCTTGTTGCAGGTGACAATGGCAGGATAGAGTTTGAGTTTAGAAAAATAATGAAGAGGAATGTGAGTGTGAGCTATCGTGGCATCTGTGTATAACCCAATATGGCGGCATCCTTCTGAATGTAAATAACATAGCCGGCTAATTAGCTTAATCAAGCGTAATTGAACTAAGGAAAATTTAGCTAAATACTTCCCTGCTTGGTGTGATAAATACAGCAGCAGCTGCTGGTGGACGGGCTACAAACAGACATCAAGAAGAATCCCACCTCACAGCCATTTACTGTACCAAACCCCTTAATGTAACTTGTAATGATGTAGGTATTGGCGTATTCACACATTCATTTTGCAGTGTCCACTATCCTGTCCAGTAAATTTGGCAGGACGGAATTTGAATAACCTATGGTCTGACTCATGTTATGCGGCTGAAGGAGTAAAGATAGAATGGGTGAAGAATCCTGTTATACAGTCCTAGTAGACCGAGAACCACCTGATTGCTACTGTAGTTGGAATCAAGGGCTGAGCTGCATGGTGGCCTGGGGGACAATCATGAAAACACAGACCCACTGATATCCTCAAAACCCACAATCAAAAGGGGAGTCAGGCACGGTGGCCAACACTTGGCCGTTAAGCCACATGGTGGCCCGATGAGCAGGCAAACACACTATGGGCTAAGGGGTACAAGACAGGAGAGAGAATAGGATGGCCAGTGACATGTGAACAGGACAAGGCAGGATGGATTCTGACATAGGTACCGATACTACTTTGTTTAAATATGCCCAAGTGCAAAGAATGTTTTAGTGCAAGTCCTTAGACAATGGTATCTCTGAATGACACCGCAGTCTGACTCTTCCTGAAGGCACTGAGAAGTTGTTTGTATGCACTTGCTGCCTTGACACTTGCTGATGTGCGTGTGCTCTGCTTGAGCAGTAAAGGGGAGATCACATGCAGAGATGATTTTCTGTAGCTTCTCAGTCCGAGTAAATAATAAATCTTCTCGTTTATATAGGAACCAAGTCTCTGGCTGGAAATTTTCTACAACAGAGCCATTTAGTCATTTATAGAAATATACAGAGCCAATGAAGGAACTCAGATGTCACAGCACAGTAACACAGGGTCACTGGTCCGTGGAACTGAATGAATAGGATAACCGGCCAATGTGTTTGTGTGCTTACACTGATTATATGTCAGGGGGGAAAATATTTATATCATTGTTGCGATGAACGTCATTCCAGCAAGTGGTTACGTCGTTCACGCAAGTGGTCATGCGGAACCAAAGTTTACTCACCTGTGTGCTCCCGAGGGGAAGGCATTAACGGACGCACCTGCTCTTTATTTTGGATAAAGTCGGCAAAACGCATGGTAGCGCGACAAGCAAAGGGTCAAATCTACACCAAGTGCTTCTGGAACTGTGCTGCGATTGTGTACTGAAAAGTAGACTCTGAACGGACAGCCGGTAAGACCATGAACCATGCGTGTTGACTTTGTTGCAAATGTTATTTGTAGCAAGCACTACCTGTTGCGAGTGGGGTTTATTTCTTAATGGGGTGCCGCTAATGAGGCATTGAGGCGCTGGTGCTGGCTTGTTAACATTATATGAGTTGTGGTATTTGACTGTATTAGGAAAAATGGTGTGCTGTAAGTGTCTTAATGACAATATGTGGAATGCTGTTTTATTGATTCAGATGTTTGCATTAATGCGGTTTAAAAGGGGGGGTTTCTATTTTTAGTTTATCAAAAAGTTAAATATTAAATGCTAAAAAGAAAAAAAAAAAGTATTAAGGGTGAACTTTCCTTTTAATAATTCATAAGGGCAGAAGTGTTAAACCTATTGTTCGATTGTCTAATTGGTTAGCTTTTCATTGCAATTTATTGCGTTGAGTAACTCATTTATGTGTTTCCCCTGTGGTTTGATCTTAAACTTTGATGTTTGGAGGAATTTTTAGTCAGAACAAGTTATGTATAATTGTGTGGAAATTTGAAGCTGAGATTGGTCATTTATTGTATATTTTGTGTGTATGTATATATATATATATATATATATATATGCATTTAAAGTAAAATTTTTGTTTTTTTGTGTTTGCTCATAAGATAGATTGGTGAAAGTTGGTGTTTTGTGGTTTAAGGTTTTTCACCTGTAAATGCCTGGCTTGAGGAAAGCGAAGATAAAATAAAAAGGGATAAAGAGTCCAAAAAGAAGGCCTGGTTATTCTGAGTGAAATCCAGTTATATGTTCAGTTTTGGTACATCTCTATCAAGTGAGGGGTAAAGCACAGTAAGAATTGTGATCACTTGACAATCATTGAGGGGAAAAATGTAAAAATATATACAGTAAGGACAATATAATCGTAATTTAATGTATCCCTTCTGCTCTTTAAAAAGCACAATGTCTGACTGACAAATATGTCTATTATTAGCACATTTTAATAATTTAATTAATATTAAGCAGTACACCTATTTCCTGTAATCACTCTGCGTTAAAGCAATTTTTAAAACTAGCTGTGAACTGGATGCTGTTCTGACTGTTGTTGCCATGGTGCCTTATTTACTTTCAAATCGCATTGTCCACAACCTGATCAAAGGACCAAACTTTAAAATCAGTGCAGGGTAGTGTCGCAAGTAGTGATGCTTAGGCTTTAACCTATGTCCTGGAAAGAAAGAAAATCTACAAGCAAGATATTCTTGGATAAGAACGTCAAGGTATGCAACCTCTGGCAATAAAATTTTCTGTGCACAAATCAGCTCCACAATGTCTTTTAGCTGAAGGGTCAACTGCCAATCATCATCTGTGGGCTCTTTCACCTTGTCACACATGATCACAGGAAGAAGTCTTAGAAAATTCCAGTTCTGAACAGCCTGACCATAAAGCTTTACTCCATTGGAGTTTACTGCACATGGCTTACTCAACACATCAGAGCCACTGTACTTAAATTTCTTAATGCGTCTATTCAGAATTGAATAAGTGAACCACTTTTTTTGCTTGATGAAGTACTTCAGGTAAAGGGCTAAATCATAGGAAAGGATACCCTCAAAAATGTCATGGCCTAAACAAGGTGGCAGGCCAGGCATACAAACATCGAAGTAATTCAATGAATTAAAACTCAGATATTATACCTTCAACGTTTTGTTGTTCCTCAGACTGTAAAATGCATTTGGATCTGTTTGAAAATCTGTTCGGGTTGTCCGGCAATACCTGCAGAAATATTCAGAAAAACTAAAATTTTCTGTAAATCCACCGATATTATGAGACCCCAAATTGTCCCCTGCAATGCACAAAACAGTCCCTTTAACTTTTTCCTCTGCCACCGTTATTCCATTGTCTTCCAGGTCTTTTAAGTCTGCAATGAGCCTTGAGAAAACTTTGTCATGGCCAAAGTGTTTGAAGTCTTTTTCCTGACACAGCATTACAAGTGACATGTGGTCTGTACTTGATGAGGTGGTAAATTAGCCAGAGACAAATATACAGCTACTACTTTGTGCTGCTTTTTGCTGAACCTAATGGGTTCACCGCCTCAAAAGAATCTTGATATAGAATTAGTTTTAGACATGATGGGTTTTGAGAAAAGAACTCATTGTTTTTATATACCTGACCATCACTGACATCACAAAGCACATCAGTGTATGGTACGTATGTACCCTGTGCAGCACAATTCTGCCATAAGTCTGACTCCAGTAAATGTCTCAAAGTGTCTTTCAATGGAACATAGTAGGCAAACCTCTGTGACCTTGTTTCATCCCTTCCTAAGTACAACTTTACAGGTTCTGTGTATCTAAACATCTGTTTAAAAGCCCTAGTTCTTGAAAAATTGGTTCTCATTGGTCCTTCATGACTAATGGTGAAAAGGTCAGATTCCTTCACAACATCACATATACTACCAATAACCTCATCTGTTAATTCAGTTAAGTCACTTTTCAGGAATGCACTTAATTTATTCAAAGTATATGTCTGTCCTAGTTCATGTATGCTTAGCATCTCTTCAATAATATTTTGTATAGTTGATGCTGGCAGAAGAAACTGCCCATGTAATTTCAAGTAGAAAAGAGAAATATTTCTAAGAAAAAGGTCACTGAAATTTTCTGTAAGATGGACTTCACCTTCATCAGTCTCACTAAATCTCTCTGTAGGGCCTGTAACTAACGGTTCAGTTTCAAGAAACTGAGAAACTGTCTCCTTATTAAGATCTCTTATACTGTCCACAGAACATTGTCTGTGTTTCCTGGACATGTAGGCTGTAAACGACGATCTCACAGTGAACGTATGGTCGCATCCTGTCACCGGACATGTCACAACACGTCCTTCGGCTATATGTTCCTTTAAGTGAGCTGTTAGTGATCTGACATCGCGACATTGGCGCTGGCACATAGACATATTACACGTAAACACCGTAAGGGCATTTGTAGTATCAATATATGAATCTGTGTTATGTTTACGGTAAAAATGAGCCTTAAATTCCCCATATGAACGAAACGTATTGTGGCAATCTGTAGCGCCACACTTGAACACGCATCGTGGTTCATGACGGTGAAGTTTGACATGTAAAACATGTTCCCTAAGGGTTTGCACTGATGTTCCACAGAAATAACAACTAAACATTGTAACTGCGTGAACAAACACGCACTCTATTGCTGTTTTAAACACCTAAATGCTGTTTCACATCCCGCTTGCAAATCTAAGTTTTACATGTGCTGCCAAGATACGTTCATGCGCCGTCAACACGGTACATGCTACTCGTGTTTAAAACCACACACTGCTTAACACTGCTTAAAACGATTTAATTTAACTTACCAATTTGCCCAGACACATTTATTTTATTTTATATTCCCACTAGTTTGTAGATTTTTTTTAAATGTTATGTTTGTTATTGGGTGCTTTCCACTTCATGTACCCACATACAGCGCTGGCTTAAAGCAATACATTCTGGTCCTGACGCAATGCATTGTGGTTAGATTTTTATCGTCCGCTGCATTATGTCACCATGTCACGTCGTACAAAAACCTCGCGAGAGCAAGACAGATCATCCTGCACCTCTTAAGTGTTATGTAGTTTTGCCTGAAACGCAAAAATAAAACAAAGCAATTAAAGCCGATCAGTGGCTCAAATTCTGCTGTAGCGATTGAAGAACTTTTGTCGGAAGTTGGATTCGAACCCACGCCTTACTTCGGAGAACAGAATACCCCTTACTTTGAAAGGCCATTTTCGCTGCGCAGGAGGCTTTAGACCGCTCGGCCATGGGGCAGTTTCCAGTTGAACCCTAAGGAGTAGGTTAAGTCCAGCCTTGGCTTCCAAGCTGACGTTTTTCTACATATGTGCTTGTGTATCATGGACAGTAAGAGGGGGCAGGCAAGGAGAGAATTTCTCTCTTTGGGGATCAATAGAGTGTTGTTATTATAACGTCTAAAACGTATGATGGTCTGTCGATAAATCAATAACAATATCAATGAAGTCAATGTTTATCTAAAGGAATCAGAATTCAGGAAAAGCCAGGGGCCGGACCGAGTGTAGGGGGCGTGGCCAGAGACAGCCTGCTGACTGTTCCAAATCATGGGTGCATGTTACAAGTCCGGAACATATTTTAACTTAGTACTAACTTAGCATCATATTTGATCTGATTCGACTGAATATCCCAGGTTTCCATCTCTCATGCATCTGGTGTGACGTGTTTTCAGACTCTCAGGCTGGCGCAAAGAAATCTTACGGGAATTGAACGTCTCACTCCGGTCAGCTGACCAAAGTTGGTAACCTTGGTATTGTGTGTAGGAGATTCGGTATAACTATAATTTCGTTCTCCATTTACATGCCCGTAGTGTCTTTAACCGGCTGCACAAACTGGATCCGCCTCCATTACGACACAACTTTGCCCTTATTGGCTTAAGAATTTAGTCACATACATGACGTATATCTGCTATTTCTCCCGAGAAGCAGGTAAAGCAGTGGTAACTGCTTTGTAGTTAATTTACCTGGTAAAATTAAGTTTAAATAAATGATATAAATACTGTAATAGTACTCGTGAGCTTTGTTTATTTGTTATTAGTTATTGTAATGTTGCACTGCTTTATTTGTTTAATCGTCTAGTCTGTGGAGACATTCAAGTTAATCAAATAAGAATTGCACTGTACACTGTACATGACCATAAAAACTTTGTATCCTTGAAATAAATGTTTTTGATCTTTTCCTTGGCAGTTATCTTTTTACACAGGGCCTCTATGTACACGATAGTTTTTTTTTTTCACGACTAACAGTATGGATCAGGAGTTGGTTATTGTAAAAGAAGTAATGTGCATGCAGGTGATATTTGTATAGATTTATCCACACCCTTGTAGCAGTGCTGCCATTGCAGTCAGATCTCGCAAACTAGGAGTATTAGTTGTCTTTATTTCTCTTTATTTCTTGACGCCAACCCTCTCCATTAATCCGGGCTTGGGACTGGCACCTACCTGAGCTGGCTTGCTCCCTTAAGTGGCTGGGTTAGGCTAAACTATATATATATATTTACCAAGACTACAATAAAACATCTCGAAATGTGTAGTCTAGCAAAACGCAGTTTAAAGAAGGTAGCCTACCTGGCGAAATTGCAAACAAATTAAGGGCGTTAGGCAGCCTTTCCAAACCGCTTATCCTACTGGATCGCGGGGGGTCTGGAGCCTATCCCGGAAGCAATGGGCACGAGACAGGGAACAACCCAGGATGGCGGGCCAGCCCATCGCAGGGCACACTCACACACTATTCACTCACGCATACACTCCTATGGGCAATTTAGCAACTCCAATTAGCCTCAGCATGTTTTTGGACTGTGGGGGAAACCAGAGTACCCGGAGGAAACCCCACGATGACATGGGTAGAACATGCAAACTCCACACACATGTGACCCAGGTGGAGACTCGAACCCGGGCCCTAGAGGTGTGAGGCAACAGTGCTAACCACTGCACCACCATGCTGCCCCCTAAATGGAAAACCATTAAATACAAAAGGAAAACAAAAGTGCTGTAAGACTGTATACTTATGTGTATGTTAGTAAAGGCTGTAGCTGACACAACGGACCCCACTAATTAGAAAGGGGTAATTGTACACATGTGGCATCCAGTATGTTCTTCTATAACAGTTTTTAAAAAAAAAAAAAAACTCACATTACACAAATTGGCACTATCAAAACGAGGATTATGGGGAAAATGGGGACTGTGATGGAGATTACATACACGTAGGCATGGTATTTAGTTTTTTTTAATCTGGTCACCTTCCAGAGTAATTGTAAACTAAAACCATCTTCACCCTATTTGATTCTTTATAAATGGACAATCAGTCGTGCAGTAAATGGGGGTATAGAGAGACACAGAGCTTGTCTAACAAGAAACCCTGGGAAGCTAACATTAATAGGGTGGGTATGGATAGCAAAACCATTGATACAGATTACAGATTTATATCTCACCTGAACCCTGGCGGGCTCCGTGCCAATAGGGGTTGGGATTAGGGTTAGTTAACTTAAGTAGTAATATTGATGTGTATATTCTCCTATTCTCCAGTCAGTGAATCGTGAAACGTAATGTTAATATGTTTCTATACCTATATGTTCTGCTTAAAAACCCATAAAGGCAAGCACAGTGTTTAGACATTCTGTTACTTAGACTAGTAAACACTAAGATCCTTCAGCTTTCAATTAACCTGACACAACAGTCTAAACAACAAATGTGTGCCATGTCATTTGTCATCTTTACATCTTGTATCCTTTATATGGTAATTGGATTTTCAAGGTGGAATTGCAGGTCGATCATTTTAAGGATCTAGATGTAAACCTCCCTGGTGTTGCTTTAATATTTTTTTTGCACAATTTGCTTCACACACTTCCTCCAGCAGAGAAGCTTACAATACTACACCCCACCAAATGACTGGATGATGCCTTTTTATTTAAGGTCTGGCTGTGAGCCTCGATTACCGATACACTATCTTCAGGCTCCTGCCGGGATCAGTCAGTATGGTGGACCTTTGGAGGAATGGGTACAAAACCATCAGGAAAGTTTGCAGGTGCTTCAAGAGTATGTGAAGGCTTAGTTGGAGGAACAAGCCACACCACGAAATCGGAAACACAATGAGTTGGTTAATGATTAGGGGTTTGATGAAGGTCAGCTGGTGTGTTTGCGGAACCATGTTCGAGGTAAAATACAGGATCATTGGGATGCCTGTTTGTATATGGTAGTTCGGTGTCCCCAAGATCAGGGTGCAGTTTACTCTGCAACTCCAATGGAGGGGGACGGGGTTGTCCGTCAAGTTCACCGAACAGAGTTGCGTCCAGTACCACAGGGGGTTGTTATGTCAGGGGAAGATGTTCTGGTAATGTCTCCTGAGTCTGGGTTGCCCACAGGGGCAACAGAAATGGAATCGGATGAGGACTCTGTGATTTTACGGGGACAGGGCTGGTGGGAGGGGTCGCAATAGAGCATCCACAAGTAGGCCTCGTATAATGGAGGAGGTTATGTCCCCCCCGAGGTGTAGAGACCAGTTAAACGTTCGGTGAGGTCCACCACTGGTCATCATACCAACCCTTATAAGTTACCACGGTCAGTGAATGATCGTTCGGTTGGGGAGGAAGACCAGTGGTTTGGGGATAGAATTCTTAGCTGTGATCGTTGGGTCATCAATTTCATTTTGGGGGATGGATTGTAGCCAGGCAATTATAGGCAGGTATAGGAACTGCAGTTCGGACTGGAGGCATAGCCGGGGCGAGATGGCTGTGCATGTTCCGATGGTAGGGCATATTGGCAAAGGAGCAGGCACGGGAAAGACAGGCAGGGTCCTGATAGATTTGGTGGAGCATCGGCGGGCATATTGAATTTGCAGTGTAGCAGCCTTTCTGTTTGCTTGTTTCAGGGGTGAACAATCTTATCCGCAAAGGGCCGGTGTGTATGCAGGTTTTCGCTGCAACTCCCTAATTAGATTTCTAATTAGAGGACTGATTAGCTGAAGAGTCCTCATACCTGGTTTTGAAGAGCTGACCTAAAGGTTACCCCAAAAACCTGTTTTTTTTTTGTTTGAATGGGGCAGTGAGTCATGGGGTAAACTACTGTTCTTTAGGGGTTTTCAAGGTGGAATTACGGGTCGATAATTTTAAGGATCAGGTTGTAAACCTCCCTGGTGTTGCTTTAATATGTTTTATCTGAGGTTGTATCGTGTATTATCAAGCCAGCCGGCTTAGTGGCCTCGGGAGCGGGGTTTAGTGGGAGCAGCTGGCTAGTTTTATTTTCTTTTTTGTTTGTGTCTTTTTCTTTGTTGTATGTATATTTTGGGTTCATTATTAGGCAGGCTGGGCCTTTTGGCACCTGTAGTCTGGGTGCTGGATTGCCCATAGGGGTCTTTTTTATTGCTGTGATTTGCTGTGTCATTCACTAGTGTGATTTGTGCTGGATGTGTTTTTAAGGTTGTGCTGTGGCGTGTACCTGAGCAAACTTTGGGCAACCTGTTCTCTTGTTGGCTTTATTGACAAAGGGTGGATTAGTCTAATTACGGCCTGCTACAAATAGCTGCATATAACGTATAAAAAAAATCACCTTATGGGTGCTCCGTAGGGTAGCAAGATCTTGAGTTTTTTTACAGTACTCGGGTACGTTTTAAAATTTTCGACCAATCAGCAAACATTATTCTGACAGCATAGCTGGGAAACCAATGAAAAGTGAGTGCAACGTTCTAGAACTTGACTTCGGGTTGACGCTCCCTATAAAAGAGCTGGGTACTGCTTCAAGGCGTTCAGTTGGCGCTACCTCCTGATAGAGTAGCACTGTACGGCTCTTGTTCCGTAAAACAACATCAAAAGGATGAAAAAAAAAACAATATTTAAAGAAGACGAAAAAAATCAATTTTTAAAGAAGACGAAAAAAACATCGTCTAAAAAAATAAGCCAAAAAAATAATATCCGAAGAAGGAAAAACATGCAAAGTAAAAAAAACAAACAAAAATAAAAAACAATATCCAAAGAAGAAGGAAAAAAACATCCAAAGGGAGAAAAGAAGAACTGAAGGGCAAACGAGGTAGGAGGAAATACAAATTTCGTTTCAGCACCGTTGGAGTGCCAAGCCGTGAAAAGCATTTGGCCAGAAGACAAGGTAAGTGTTGTACCTGTTATTTTAAAACAGCGCTTTTCAAAATGCTGCTTTATAATCGTTTGAGATCGTTAGCCAGTGTGACAGCTGAAGGCTTTTTGAGTTTACCAACATAAAGTTTTATTTCTGTATTAGGACATTGTCAGGAACAATGATGTGTTCATCGCTATGATGTGGTCAAAAAGCGATGCATTGAATCTTAGAAACATTTGTGATTTTTCAAACGATGCTTTTCCTTTTATTTAATCAGTAAAATTTCCATCGGTTTTATATAGTGCCCCTTGAAATATGTCTTTAGCTCATTTTCCGGGCATTTTACTAGAATGCATCCTGAGAAATACACAAGCTCTGCTGCATTTCCGTGCCTCGATGTTTAGTGCCGAGTATAATTGTTGCAGTTGCCTTTTATATATTCCATGAGACCTGTTGGTACCAAGAGAAGTGTGAGACTGTCAGGGTGAATTTATCATACAATCGCACGCATAAATACCTGAGGGTTGCCAGTCCTTTTGCGTTGTTACAGGAGGACTAGAGCTGACGAGTGTGTTTCTACACACTATCAAGGGCATTGTAGTACAGTTTTCTCAGGTGGGAGAATGCTGCCGATCTCCTATTTGACAATACAGCCCTTGATATATTAGAATATTACAGAACTAGAAGCCTTTTGCAAGGAAGAATGTGAGAAAATCCCAAGTACAAGAACTGAAAGCCTTTCAGCTGGCTATAAGAAGCGCTTGTAAGCTGTGATATCTGGCAGAGGAGGTGTTACTAAGTACTGATTACGTAGGGTGCCCAAACTTTTGCAGAGTGCCATAATAATGTTTTTATTTTGTAATTTTGTTCAATTTATGGCATAAAAAGTAACTATTCATCAATGTTTGCTGAAAATATTGTGTATTTTCCCCCCAGTTCCTAAAGAGACTGTATTAACTGATATTGTTGCTTTTGTAATTGAAAAGATGTTATTTGTCAAGGGGTGCCAAACCTTTGCATAAGACTGTACACAGTGTGTGTATGTGTTTATGTGAGTGTGTGTCTGTGTGTGTGTTTATATATATATATATGTGTGTGTGTGTGTATATATTTCTGTATATGCATGTGTATATATATATTTATATATAGTTCACACACATTCAAACTTATTTGAATACACATTCAAAATAATTTTTATTATTATTATTTTCGTTTTTTTTTTTTTTTTGTGTTTTAAAATGTTTTATTTTTGCAATGGAAATAAAAATAAAGCAGTTCTCCATAAAGGAGGGATGGTGGATGGAATATATATATACATATATATAAAATAATTGTCACACAACCTGGGTGACATGCCTTGCCTGCTCACCCAGTTTTAGTGCACCTTAGTTATTCATAATGACCATCTAGTCTCGATACACCCATGAATATATATGTATATATATATATATATATATATAGTTTTTCTGTTTTTTTTTTGCAATAGACAATAAAAATAACGCAGTTCTCCGTAAAGGAGGGATGGTGGATGGAATATATATATACATATATATATATAAAATAATTGTCACACAACCTGGGTGACATGCCTTGCCTGCTCACCCAATTTTAGTGCACCTTAGTTATCCATACTGACCATCTAGTCTCGACACACCCATATATATATATATATATATATGTATATATATATAGATATTTTTTCTTTTTCTTGTGTTTTTTTTTTCGCAATGGATATTAATAATAAAGCAGTCCTCCGTAAAGGAGGGGTGGTGGAGGGAATATATATATACATTTATATAAAATAATTGTCACACAACTGGGGTGACATGCCTTGCCTGCTCACCCAATTTTAGTGCACCTTAGTTATCCATAATGACCATCTAGTCTCGATACACCCATAAATATATATGTATATATATATATATATATATATATAGTTTTTTTTTTTTTTTGCAATAGACAATAAAAATAACGCAGTTCTCCATAAAGGAGGGATGGTGGATGGAATATATATATACATATATATAAAATAATTGTCACACAACCTGGGTGACATGCCTTGCCTGCTCACCCAATTTTAGTGCACCTTAGTTATCCATACTGACCATCTAGTCTCGACACACCCATATATATATATATATATATATATATATATATATGTATATATATAGATATTTTTTCTTTTTCTTGTGTTTTTTTTTCGCAATGGATATTAATAATAAAGCAGTCCTCCGTAAAGGAGGGGTGGTGGAGGGAATATATATATACATTTATATAAAATAATTGTCACACAACCTGGGTGACATGCCTTGCCTGCTCACCCAATTTTAGTGCAACTTAGTTATCCATAATGACCAACTAGTCTCGATACACCCATAAATATATATGTGTGTATATATATATATAGTTTTTTTGTGTTATTTTTTTGCAATAGACAATAAAAATAACGCAGTTCTCCATAAAGGAGGGATGGTGGATGGAATATATATATACATATATATAAAATAATTAATGTCACACAACCTGGGTGACATGCCTTGCCTGCTCACCCAATTTGAATGCACCTTAGTTATCCATAATGACCATCTAGTCTCGATACACCCATAAATATATATGTATATATATAGTTTTTTTTTTCGCAATGGACAATAAAAATAACGCAGTTCTCCATAAAAGAGGGATGGTGGATGGAATATATATATACATATATATAAAATAATTGTCACACAACCTGGGTGACATGCCTTGCCTGCTCACCCAATTTTAGTGCACCTTAGTTATCCATAATGACCATCTAGTCTCGATACACCCATATATATATATATATATATATATATATATATATATATATATATATATATATATATATATATATATATATATATATATATATATATATATATATATATATAGTTTTTTTTTTCTTCGTAATGGACAATAAAAATAACGCAGTTCTCCGTAAAGGAGGGATGGTGGATGGAATATATATATACATATATATAAAATAATTGTCACACAACCTGGGTGACATGCCTTGCCTGCTCACCCAATTTTAGTGCACCTTAGTTATCCATACTGACCATCTAGTCTCGACACACCCATATACACACCCGAAGCTCTGATCTCAGATCAGTTCCATGCCTCCAGAATCTAATGTTACCCTCAAGGAAGAAGGGAAGCTATGATGAGTAAAAAAAAGGTTATTAGAGTGTCCTGTCAGCGTTGGGCTTCTTCGGCCTCCGCCATTGATTTTTCGGTTTCAGGATGGAAAGTACAAGGTGGCTCTGTGTTGATGAATAATCCAGGAAAAAAATGCCACAAAGGCATGGAGTCACACCAGTGGAGTCTTATCCTTGCAATAAAGACCCCTGTATGACCTTTGCTGAATATTTCCAGTTTAGTGGAGCTGATCTGTGAGTAATGCAGTTATGCAGCAGTTTCTGATGGTTTCCGGTTTTGCAGGTGGTGTCCTTTTCAGCTTGGAGGAGGGAGCCTCCTTCTGGAACCAGATGTTGACCTGGAGAATCGTGAGTGACGTTTCCGATTAGCATACCTGATCTCCTTGCCCCGCCACGGGGCTCTGGTGAAATGTAACTATTCAGTGACCCGTATCTTTCAGTTCTTCGCTTCCATGATCTCGACCTTCACCTTGAACTTCTTCATGAGTATCTACCACAACAAGCCGGGAGATTTTAGTAACCCAGGTCTCATCAACTTTGGACGCTTTGACAACGATGTAAGTTTCCCATTTCTGTCGGTGTTGTGATGTAGATTGTCCTTTTTAAAAGTCTGTAGATGGAATCTTGAAAATCAAAATATTGGGCATCGGTAATTGATCTGGTTGTCTTGGCCAATGGTATGCTGTCCGCAAGTCAAGTAGCTCTTGGGAGATGTCGGCCGTTACCCTCTGACATTGGTTTCCTGCCTCCCGTTAGTCAGTGGGGAAAATGTGATGTTTATGGATGTCTGGACAACTTAGAGTGGAGAGCATTTTATAATCATTACCTCGTTTGGGAAAGGCGAAAGAAGACGGTATAATTTTGACCAAAATCCAGAATGAGACCAAGTTCACACTGTTCCCGAACATGTTTTGGTCTTTCCTGTCCGTGCCGTTCAAGAAGGGGCTGATCTGTGAACTTTATGGGGAAACAAGGGTGAGAGAGAAAAGGATGAGCTGTTATTTCCAGAAAGGGCTCGACTCGGTACCCTGTCACATGAGCAGTGATGTATTTTTACCTGCCTTCTGGTCACATGGGTTGGAAAGGAAACCATGAAACGTTTGTTGGGGGACTTGGACACAGCCCCCACCCCGCAGCGCATGACTTTCCTGGGAGGCCCCCTGGGCTGGAAATATAGTCATCACCTCGGTGGACATGAGTACCGCGCTGTTTTAGTTGGGCCTCCTGGTTTAGGTAGGCATGTTAGCCATGGTTGTGGATGTTTCTCGTTACAAGAGAGGCACCTGTAGCAGTTTACATGGTATGCAGATACGGTTGTTTATTTTATTTTTTTTAAACGCAGCAGAATTTTTCCCGCCTTCGGTGCCTGAAGTTTTTGAAACGTTTGCCCCGGATGCCCACTGTATGCTTCCTGTAGGATCACAACACGTTCACCATTTTTTTAAAAATTATACACTACTGTGCAAAAGTCTTAGGCAGGCAAAGAAAATGATATTTAGATTATCCTCGTGTTGGTGTAAAACTATGATATTATGCCTGTGAAAGTGTGTCAACTTCGCCATTTCAGAACCTCTGCTAAAATCATCCTAGTATTTGCAGCGACCGTCCAATGCAGCCATGTGTTTTTTTTGACTTGGCCACCAGCACACCTCATACAGCTAGTCAGTCTCTCACTGACTTTTTAAGCCAGTATATTTAACTTTTTTTAATTCAGCTGTTGGTGAAATTTAACAAAATCATGGAACGGCTGAGGTGCCCCTGAGGAGAAGTTTGGGAACTGAAGCGGTGTTCATCTAGCCATCCAACTAGATATCAGTAACTTTTTAGAAAATAGAAGAAATTACTCTATATATATATATATATATATATATATATATATATATATATATATATATATATATATATATATATATATATATATATATATATAAATAAAATTAAATAAAAAAAAAAGAGGCAAACAAGAGGTGCCCCCATGTGTGTAGTCCTGTAGGGTGTGATGTTGTCATTTGCATGTTTGACTGGAGGATTCTGGGTATTGATTTTTTTTTCTTTTTTTTTTACCCCCCCCCCTCAGAGCACGGAGTACTACCTGTATGAGATTCCTCTGTTTATCGTCATGGGAGCCTTCGGTGAGAGAGAGAGAGAGAGAGGGAGCGTCTTATTGTGGAAACCCAAACCTTGCTCTTTTACATCTTAACGGACTGGTTCTGTTTCTGGTTTTCTCATGCCGGGCCCATGTCTCTTTCCCCCCCGCAGGTGGATTGCTGGGAGCACTGTTCAACGTCCTGAACTACTGGCTCACCATCCTCAGGATCAGGTGTGCCTGTGTGCGTGTGCCTGTGTGCGTGTGTGTGCCTGTGTGTGTGTGTGTGTGTGCGTACTTCTGTGCGCATGTGTGCCTGTGTGTGTGTGTGTGTGTGCGTACCTCTGCCTGTGTGTGTGCACGTAAGTGAGGCCTGTTTGGTTTTTACTGTGTCACGCCTGTCTGAAACTTAGGCATCTTAACACTTGAAATTAAATAATTAAATAAATATATCCCGAGACTGTGGGGCTGACCTTGAAACTGCCCCACACTGGTTTGATGCAAATGAAAGTTGTCCCACAACAAAATCATTAGCTGAGCCACCATGCCCCCCCCCCCCCCCCCCCCCCCCATCCCCAGGTATATCCACCGGCCCTGCCTGCAGGTGATCGAGGCCATACTGGTTGCTGCCGTGACGGCCACTGTGTTCTTCACTATGATCTACTTCTCCAACGACTGCCAGCCCCTGGGGGAGGATCAGCTGGAGGAATACCCCTTGCAGGTAAGGCAGCTGGAGGTGGGCTCTCTGTGATTTCATTGGCTGAACAGCTGAGAGGGTGTGTATCCTGTCCTCAGGCCTGAACCTCCACTTATCCCTCTCACAGCTGTTCTGTGCTGATGGCGAGTACAATTCCATGGCCACGATCGTCTTCAACACCCCGGAGAGGAGTGTCCGCAGCCTGTTCCACAGCCCCGCAGGTCCGTGGAGTTTCCAGCACGTGTTTCAGGGCAGGATGGGTCGTGACCTGAAGCCGGATTGGTCGCCCCTGTTGTGCCCTTCTTCTGGAAGAGATTATAATTACAGTCCGTTGTCCATCTTTAGAATGAACACCTGTGTTTGATATTGGTGACAGGCTGGCTAGGTCCGGGGCAGCTGTTTGAACAGTCAGACTCGTCTGCCACCTCTGTCGTGTCGTAGGTTTGTTTACGGGCCGCTTCTGGCTGATTGTTTTCCCAGACAGACAGCTAAACCCATACACACAATCCTCCTCAATTATTCAAGGCTTCCCTCATTTGGGATGGGGGGACTGTCACCCTGCCTGGGGAGAACAGGAGCGCTTCTCAAGTGCCCTGACGAATGCCACCGTAGGCAAGTTCGAACGGCACTAAACTGTGTTCATCCATGCCCTCTAGTGGATGAAAGACATACCAAAGTAACATGGCTTGGTCTTGATCGGCTCCAAATTGCACTTTACACCAGGTAGAAAAATGGAAATGATCATATGAAAAATGCCATTCATCATGAAATAATTTCTGTACACCTGTATCCTCATTACAAGGGTGAATCAAGTAAAACTAGCTGGTTTCGCTAGATTAGCGTTCTTGGGGATCAACTACATGATCAACATTTTAGCAAAAACGTGGGAAACACTGACTTAGGTGATGAATTCCACCACCACCACCCCCCCCCCCCCCCGGCAGGTTCCTACAATCCCGTGACCCTGGGAATCTTCACCATCACCTACTTCTTCCTGGCCTGCTGGACATACGGCCTGACTGTGTCCGCCGGGGTCTTCATCCCCTCGCTGCTCATCGGCGCCGCCTGGGGGCGGCTCTTTGGCATTTTGCTGGCCTCCATTACGCCGCACAATTCCATACAGGTACATCAGGACGGGTCGCCGTTCCTGGGGAAGCGCCGTATAGCCGGTGAGGCGGCGTGGTCCGCTGGCGGAGGAGGGGCCGTCACGATAGCAGAACTCTTCCCTCAGCAGAGAGAAACCTCACAGTGGCGACGTTTTCCACTGACCTTGATTTTTTTGCACATTTTGAAGAAGCAAAACTGAAAATCCGTTAATGGGTACGATTATATTTCAGGAGGACAAGCCCTCAAACGCTTTCAGTTTGATTGAAGTGGTTTTTGTGGCGATTCGCAAAACTGAAATGGAAGCCGATTTTGCGAACTTGTTGCTGTGTAGGACACGATGACTTGGTTCTAGAGCTCGTATCTCATGAAAAGCTCAATCCATGTTGAGGCACGGAATCATAAATTGCAGGTGTTGTTTCCATGATGTTACTTAATGGAAACACCCTTTATGCAATTTCACTTTGTCAACAAATTTGCTTGTTTGTGCAGAACTTTAATGGAAACGCTGCAGGTTTTGATATATTAAGGAAATTGAACGGGGTCTTTAGAAGTCAGAGGGCCTCCTTCAACACCCGCTTTAGATTGATTTCCTCTTTGTTGTCCAATCAGATTTACTCTTTAAGCAGTCACGTGACTCTTTGAAGGTGCCCTATTGGTTAGTGCTGTATCGATTTCCTGGGCCGCCCAGCGTCATGTCGGCATAGATGTAGTTTAACATAATGTTTGTTGGAAGTAAAGCCCCCTCGAAGTTTTTGAATGAGCATGTTTTATGATTTGTGGCGTTTCGTTTGACAGACCTTGGCCGACCCTGGGAAGTACGCTCTGATTGGAGCCGCCGCCCAGCTTGGTGAGTGTCCGTCCGCGGTCAGCCTGCTTTTCAGAGCTCGTCTAGAGGTGCATGGAGGCACATGAGGCTTCGGGTTTGCGTCTGTTTACGAAGGTCTTTGCCAGGTGGGATCGTGAGGATGACCCTCAGCCTGACTGTCATCATGGTGGAAGCCACCGGAAATGTCACCTACGGCCTACCCATAATGCTGGTTCTGATGACGGCGAAGATCGTGGGCGATTATTTCGTGGAGGTCAGTGTTGACGTTTCGGGTTGGAGCGGGTTGGTCCATTTGGCATTATGTGTGAGCCTGTCAGTGAGTGATGAGCTCATCGCCTTTCAGACCGTGCAGAACTTGGAATCGGGCCAGTCGTGTTTCGTTAACTGCTCCGGTCTCATGTTTGCTTTTGGTGTGGGTGGTGCAGCTAGCCACCAGTCTGACGCCATCTTTTTTTCATCTGTCCTTCCAGTGACTGATTTTGAGAACCCTTCCGTTGTTTTTGCACAGCTGTCTAACTTAAGGTGGCACATCATGCTGTGACAGCTCGTTTCGCTTCTCTGTTCCTCAATGTGCCAGCAAATCTGCTTAGAGGAAGTAAAACTTCAAGGGGTGGCAGCTTGTGAATGTTGTGCAGATGTGATCCTAAGCTCTTCTGAGTGACTCGAATTTTCCCACAGGGGCTATACGACATCCACATCAAGCTGCAGAGTGTGCCCTTCCTGCACTGGGATGCCCCAGCCACCTCCCACTCCCTGACTGCCAGGTATATTGCCCCCTACAGGATTTTCCCTGCTAATGCTTCAATGAGCCCAGTACACGCCTTTAGCAAGACATTGGTGCTTCATTCTCACTGTATATTCAGGTTTGGTGTGTCTGTCCATTCAGGGAGGTTATGAGCTCTCCAGTAACCTGCTTCAACCTGGTGGAGAAAGTGGGCACTATTGTGGATGTGCTCAGCAACACCTCGACCAATCACAACGGGTTCCCTGTAGTCTCCGGGTTGAGTGATGGCTGTGAGGTATGTCCCTCCCACTAGGGGTGATTTTGTTTTCCTGGAGATTTGTCACATGATGTACTTTGGGGCTTTGCTAATCTGAATTTTGTGCTCTTAGCCAGGGAAAATCTGTGGCTTAATCCTGCGTTCCCAGCTTATCGTGCTCCTGAAACACAAGGTGAGTGTGACCTAAGGTTCCTGCAGAGGTCAGCTGAATAAGGAGCATGTCTGTCCACACTAACACCTATCAGGGTGCTTGGTGTATATGCATGCCTGTGAATGACAGTGCAGCTGACCAATGAGGGGTTTGATTATTGAATACCTGGATGTGACTGGCAGTGCGATTGACCAATGAGGGGTCTGTTTACTGCGTACACGGTTGCGAATGTCAGTGCAGCAAGCCAATGAGAAGTGTGCTCATCCACGTTGTGACCGGTGTACTCTTTTCAACCAGGTGTTTGTGGAACGGGCTCGTTCTCGTCTCAATCTGCGCAAACTGCAGCTGAAGGACTTCCGGGATGCCTACCCTCGCTTCCCTCCGATCCAGTCCATCCATGTGTCCCAAGACGAGAGGGAGTGCATGATGGACCTGACGGAGTTCATGAATCCCACCCCCTACACTGTCACGCAGGTACTAGTCTCAGTCTCAGCCTTGGTCTTGGTCCTTGAGAACCAGAGACACATTTGACTAAACAGTCATGTTCTGCGACTGTGTTCTTCTGCCTCTTTTTCAGGAGACGTCGCTTCCTCGTGTCTTCAAGCTGTTCAGGGCCCTTGGTCTGCGGCACCTCATTGTGGTGGACAGTGACAACCAGGTGCGTCTGCCTTGCGAGGTCCTCAGGCCTTCGTCATCTCCAGCACATATCTCCATTCTCATTGTAAAATTCGAAAATTACTGCATCGGTTTTCAGCCAGTGGCCGTTGGGCATCCATCTAGATCAAGGTTATCACCCTGGTTTCCTGTGCTACTCCCACCCCTCCCTCATAACATAACCAGCTATCTATGCCCTGTTCTACGTACCAATCATGTTCCCGGTGCCCAGGTGGTGGGACTGGTGACGCGGAAGGACCTGGCCCGTTACCACCTGGGCAAAGACGGCCTGGAGGAGCTGCAGCTGGCACAGACGTGATGCGTGGAAGGCGACTGCCGCGCTGCTCACCAGGCCAACCCCCCCTGCCCCCAGTCAGCCCCCGCCAGAACCCGCACCGGTCGTGCATTTCAGCAAAGTCCGGAACCCGGGATGCCAATGACTGACTTTCTGGTTTCGTTCACCGAGGGTTGGTTGTGATGGGGGAGGGGATCGATTCCATGTGTGTTTTGCGACTTTTTGTTGCCCCCTCCCAGTTTGCACATAAAATAATTTATCCGTTATGTTTTTAAAGCACTTCAGAGAGAGAGTGAGTGTGTGTGTGTGTGTGTGTGTGTGTGTGTGTGTGTGTGTGTGTGTGTGTGTGTGTGTGTGTGTGTGTGTGTGTGTGTGTGTGTGTGTGTGTGTGTGGTTCTACACACACTTGGGTGTCAGTCCCGCTCTGTGGTCATTTGCAAAGCTTTGGTAGCATTGTGATATACATTAGTGTAAATGTGTAAAAAGCATTTCAAGCTGTGTGTGTGAGAGAGAGAGAGAGAGAGAGAGAGAGAGAGAGAGAGATTAGCCAGGCCAATAACGTTCCTCTTTTACTCAGAGTTTTTTGAGTGTGGTCTATTGACAGAGGGTACCACAGTTTTCTTGTGACTTTAGTTTTACTTTAGGGGAAGTTAATTTTCCTCTCCCAGATAATTGTCTTGCACATTGTACCATTAACCAATGCCTCCCACCCCTCCCATGCCAGTGTAGGTAAGACCAACCCTGCCCCCCCCCCCCCCCCCCCGGAAAAACCCTGACTCGCTTTGACCTTTTTCTCTCATGCTGGATGCTAGCGGTTTTTAACATACAGTGTTTTTTCTCGTGAATTCGCCCATTGGCTGACTGCCACACTGCCTGCGTCCTCCCCCACCCACGCCAGTATGTGACAGTATGTATCCCCCCCACCCCGGGTGATTCTCCAGGTCCTGTGTTTTTGATGGCGATTTGTCTCTTGTTGCGCCGTACAGCCTCTAGGTGGCAGAAACCCTGGTTTCTGATATATACCTGAATAAATTATGCAAATCGGGGTCAGGTTTACATGGGTCGGGTGCCAAACAATGCCAGTAGTGTGTGTGTGTGTGTGTGGGGGGGTGACTTCACAGGTGCTCTCCTGAAAATGTGTGTATATCATTGTTTTTAAATGGCACTTACTGAAAGCAGAGTGGGGTTCAGGGCAGCTTAATGATTTGCAAGGTGACCATGGGTCGTGTTTGGCCAAGGGGGCGCTAGTGTGTTGAGGAAAGGAACTTATTCTGGTCTTTGCAGGCTGTGCTAGAAACCCAAACCCACCCCCATGGCTGTATGTGGCTCCGCACTTTAAATGCTTCTTACCCCACCTCGTTTCCCATCTGCGCCCTACAACTTACAAATCCTTGCAATGTCACGTGCAAGGGGGCCCCCTACTGGCCAAGCAAGGCCCTACAGTCGCTGGTGCCCTTGGGGGTCCAGCCGTACAGTTTTTGCCAACAGCAGAGTTTACACTTTGACTAGTTATGTGCTGTTTAGTTATTTTGTTTTTAATTAAGGTGAACTTGCCTAAGTGACCCTGATCAGTTAAATAGGGTTTTTACCCACCCAACAAGCCTATCGAAAATGGACATACCAGTTAAACGGTAAACGATGTGAATCCCTTATCAGATTTTGATTTTATTCTGAATATTAAATGTCGTGTTTTAACTCAACCTTAAATAAATTAAAGTATCTCCATTTTAAAGAGCACTGTGACTGGATGAGAGAATTGTTTCGGCGTTGGCAAGTACCACCTTAGCGTACATTTATAGAAACGGCTGAAATATACTGGATAATTTTGCATAATTTTTATTTTGCCAAGCTTGATTTTCTTCTGTGATTTCTGAAATCTAATAAAGGTTTTGATGCATATGCCTATTTGTATTGCACGAGTCAGTCATGCTGTTTAATAAGAATCATTTGTATTTATACAAACAATGATAAAAAAATTATTGTATTAAATGGCGTGTTTGATGATACTGCTGGTGACTCCGTGGCACTCTTTGAGCAACGTGTCCGTATCCTAATTTTCTACCTTCTGACACACAAATTCTCAGACTAAATGAGATTACTGCAGTCCCGTTGCCGGGGTAATGCAATTGTTTAGGTGGATGTCGCTGAATGCATTTCAGTGGGAGGTCCAGAAAGCCTGGGACGCGATTTGACGGGGTAGAAATGAGATGAACGGTTCTGTTGTACCTTGCAGATTTGTACCTTGCAGATTTCCCTCGATTTGCTTATTAGTTGCTGGAAATCAATATTTAAAAAAAAATGTGCGTTGAACATGCCTTTCCATCCCGATCCATGAACCCAGTTTTCCCAGATATCAGCAAAACAATGAGAAATTCTATATATAAAAAAAAAAAAATCAACATTTGATTAAGTTTTATTAATGCTTGCTTTCATGTTAAAAAATTTTGGTGCACAATTTAATTTTTTTTTTAACACACAACATTTGGTTGAAATTGTAACGTGGAACATCAAGTCTGGGGCGCAGTTAAGGGGGGGAGATTAGGACAGTAAAAAACTTGGAACATAACTGCATTGGTGTGGGTTTGTGGCCCAATATGATATGCATTCATGGGGCCCAAATTCTCTAGCAGAATCACAGCATAGATTTCTTTGTATATTTTTTAGGTTTAAAGGACTCCGGAGATTGAGATATTGTGTTTTTAAAGTTTCCTTGGACTCCCACAGTAAATTTTACAGAGCTGGGGGTCTCCATAACTTTTGCTGTGCAATAATTTTGCTGACTGGGAAAGGGGGGGGGGGTTCCCCAAGATTTTTGCCGGCTCGCCTACCCATCGGCTCACCTTGAAAATGCCCAAAATGCCACCTGGCTGTTCAGCCCTGCTATAAAGTTGCAGAAAGACACGACGTTGTACTGTGACCTTACGATGTTACAGATCCGAGAAAATAGCGTACTAAGCAGCACGTGTTTCCCTGCTGTGTTAAGGTGGGCCTTAGAAACCCATAACGCACTAATGCAGCTCTGGATGGCGGGCTATGCGTCAGTAATGCTGTCAGAGAAGATTCACTCATTAGTCTGATGTGAACTTAATCAGATTATGGGTCCTTTTTAGTCGCAGAATACAACATAATCCATGGCAAATGGACATCGGTGCCGTCTTTATGATGTTATGCTGACAGTGCCTTTAATCCC
Source organism: Brienomyrus brachyistius (assembly GCF_023856365.1). NCBI lineage: Eukaryota > Metazoa > Chordata > Actinopteri > Osteoglossiformes > Mormyridae > Brienomyrus > Brienomyrus brachyistius. The sequence goes on along the minus strand of NW_026043151.1, from coordinate 11,999 downwards.
ACCCCCCACCCCCCACCAATCCCTTTCCCAACTTCATGTTGTCTCTTAATCCTGTATGTTTCAGTAATATGAAGACGGAATTTCAGTATTCTCTGTTGCGGTTGTTTTATTTTTATCTCGCGAGTTTCATGCATTTTTAAGAACCGCGCAGAACATCAGTTAACTCTGTGCTGCTGGAATCCTGAGGATTGCCTTGATGGGTAGTGTAGGAGTTGAAGGATTTGCGTAGTCAGATTTAATTTTTTAAAAGGAAATCTATTAAAAAGTAACATGCAAAGTAGTTTATTATTATTATTTTTTTTTTTTTTTACATAAGAATTTCAAGAGAAACTGAGAGCCTCGTTTTAATGGGCTTGTCTGGTAAAGTTAGTTTGACACTTGTACTGCATGTATTATTAAACATTTATCTATCCATCCATCCATCCATCCCGGCTCCGTCAACATGCAAACTTCAGTAATTCAAAACACTTAGTATTGAGCTTCCATTGTGAGCCTTAGCAGCCAATAAACAAACCGCCAATAATGAATATCACAGGCTTTGGTGATGGACACAGACTTCCAGACACGCCCCATATTCCTGACGCATTCCTCACCATGACCCTGTCCTACTTCACATTCGCAGCCCAATATTTCATTCAAACTGGAGTTCGAAAGCTTGTTGGAGCCGAATGGACAATTTTAAAGACCAACATGGCAGAAAATTCAGTTCTGAAAGAAAGGAAGTTTCGATTTTTAATGAACTTATGAGATGCAGCAGAGATTCATCTTACCCTCAGTAATCTTTAGTTATAGCTTTCAGGGACTGGGATATAGATAATTTAGAAATGTGCTGCTTTTTAAAACACTAAGTAGGATTCCAATACTTTTCCAAGACACGGTATAATAGTATAATGTATTGTTGGTGCGCTGTGGGAGGGAGGTGCTGTCCTGGCAGGGGAGACAGGTGACTGAAACCTTTTGTAGCGATTTGTTCCGCCTGTCTGTTGGGCAGAATTTAGTTTGCTCTCTTTGTGCTTCCAGTAAATCTAGGTCCCGTTCCCATCATACCAGCAAGTCCGTGCAGGGTGGATCTCTGGCTAATCTCTTTTGTTGTTTGATTCCCTCCACGGAGGAAAAAAAAAAGAACTCGAGGTCACCTGCGGTTCCGAACCACATCTCCAGCAGGTCAGTGATCTCAGAGTAGCACATGCCGTTTATAAGCCAAAAGAAAAATGGTTGAAAAGTACGACACCTGTGTTATTCTATTTTGGTATTTAAGTGACAGAATTCCACTAAAGGTGAATTAAAAACTTGCTTAATTTATTGAGAAATGCTGAAGAAGTAAATGAACAAAGGATGAGAGAAGCTGCTGGAATCTGAAGCAGACATGATGCAGGTTCGAAACTGCACAGTTTTGATCTGGAATATGGGACACAATCCACATTATAAGCACTGAGCTAAATGCCAAGTTTTAAATGGCTATTTATCTATTACAACCATTGTTTCAGTGAAAGTTGTATGCAGATGTTTATTACTTAGTAATAAGGCAATATTTGGCTCAACTATGGTTTGTCTGTTACTAATGAAATAAACTTTTCCTATATATAGAGACACAGGACTTTTCTCACTTCTGATCTAAACCATAATTTAGTCTGTTCTTATTTAAACATGACACTATAATAAAAATACATCCGAAGTTAAAAATCCTGGAAGACTGCGTCAAATAGAGCAGCAGAGCACCGCCCCCAAACAGCCTCTGTGGGGCAGCAGTGAGCTCAGAGTGCATCCCCCCCCCAGGAGGCAGTGTTAGGAAGAGCAGGCTGCTGTGGGACTTGCTGGTGACCCCAGGGACTTGGTCTTGCCGTTGTCCTCTAAGGCCTGGGCGAAAAGGGCAGGGTTACGGCTGGAGTGCCGCTGGCGTCTCACAAAGGGAAAGACACTGGGGCATGATGGGAAGGGAGAACATGTTAGCGTTCCGCTAACACTTGTGGCACTGCCTTTTCTAAGTCAGCCATGTTGGAAAATTCTTGACTACCGTGGAATTACAAACAGAAACTGGAGAGCATCACAGGGGACGCAAAAGCAATTAACATTACAGAACTCTGTGTAGTCTTAGTGACGAAGCTAAGCTGAAGCCAGCAGTTCACACTAAGCCCAAAAATCCCTGGAATTAATCGTTAACAACCCCAGAAACAGAACCTGTGTGTATCCCACACCAATATGAGTCTTATCCCTTATATAAAATACATGGAATATATTACAGAAAGACCCCTTTTATAGAAGATAATAGTTTTACCTTTTTTTGGTCTCTTGTGGTTCTATGGCTCTAGCCAGCATGTTTTTGTAGAGATCGGACTTTAAATAGCGGGCGTAGGAGTCCTGAGGGTGAGAGGAGAGGCCGAGAGCCCGTTTTAATGAAGCTGTCATCCACTTTCATGGCTGTGCACAGTTAATGCTCCTACCTTCTTCATCAGGAAATAGATGTGCATCTGGGCGTCATCCAGGACAAAACGATGTGGGCTTTTCATGCCCTGCAGGGTCTTCTCCATGGTCTTGCTGTCCACGTTTACCCACTTGCTGGCTCCCGGGGCCAGGAACTGCCTGGGGGAAGGAAGTGATGAGCCTGAGCTTTGCAGTCCCACTGGGAGTAAGCAAGTGCCACATCAGGGCCTGCTCTAAATTCAACTGGGATGCAAACTGTCCCACTGGGCCACAAGGTCGCACTCACTTGTAGACCTCTTCCACCTTCTGCGGGATCGTAGCGCTCTCGCCGTGCCGGATGTCCTCACAGGCCTCCCAGAAACAGAGGTTCTCCACTGTGAATGAAACAGCGCATGCATCAGCTACCTGCAGGAGGCGCTCATCACGATGCCAATATGGAGGAGAATTGCCTTTCATAGAGGGATCATGATTATTAATTTAGCAGATGCTAGATCCTATTTTTTTTTTTTTTTTGAGAGGGCAGGGTCAGTCAGTCCCTGGAGTAACTGATCGACGGCCCAATAGTGAGGTCACTCAGCTGACTCTGGGATTTGAGCTGATGACCTCCTGCAATGAATCCCAATCTGCTGAGTCACACACTGCCCAAATAGGCCCGCAGTGATCAAATAATGAATATGATTCTTACTTGCTGACGATGCCTCCATGAAGCTGAACTTGGGCGGGGGGGTCTACATGCTGCTCACCACTGAACTCCTTCTCCAGGTACTCCCTGAACTTGCACCGTCCCAGAGGGTCCCTAAGGAGCTCCGTGAAGCCGAACCCCCATCGTTCCACCCGCAGCTTGGTGGGTGTCTCCACCCTGCACCAGGAGGCGTGGAAGTGAAGAGACGACAGTCACCTCTGGGGGTGTGGCCCTGAAGAGGCAGGATGGGGCGCGGTAACGCACACTCACATGTCGGCATTCAGCGTCCAGAGTGCCGTGTCATCTGTTATCCAGGGGTTGCTGGGGGGGCAGCCTTGCATCATGGGGTCATGGTTCAGGTACTGCTCGCTGAACTTAAGGAAGCTGAACACAGAAGACCAGCCATTCCCAGTTTTAGTCCTACTTTCTATAATCCTTGCAAGTCATCAAATATTCAGGTTCAATGCTGGCATATTCCAGCAAACTGGAGCTCGAAATGGTGACGAAATGATTATACGTCATTGAACCCTATAAGGAAATTCTCTTTTCATCTCCTCCATCTTGCTCTCCATAGGTGAGAGAAAGCTTGGTAGCAAAGGGCAGCTGCCCGTAGAGGCTCCCAGGAACCTGGGGGTTAAGGGCCTTGTTCAAGGACCCACAAGTGTGCTGAAGCCAGGCTTGAACCGGCGACCTTCTGATCAATATTAAGTAATTATTTGCAGTTAAATACAGTTCAATTCAGTTTAATAGTCAACCGGTTTCAATATTAGTTAGGCATCATTAATCCAGGATATGTGTGACTCTGAGATTTATGGTGAAAGATGGATGGGCAGATGGACGAAAGAACGAAATAACGAGGTTAGATTTTCACAAAGAGCAGTCCCCAGCATTTTTGTCAGAATTAACATGAAATAGATCCCCCCCCCCACCAATCAGAGGCACAGTATACAGAATACCCAGAGATATCCCCCAGTTAGGGACTAATGTGGACTGGTGTCGAACCAGTGGTCCCCCAGCTATGCTGGGACTGAGGCTGAATCACAGGTGTTGGGGGGGGGTAGGTGGGGGAGGCTGTTATCCAACCTTTCCAGGCAGATGGAGGACTTGACCCTCGAGCGGCCCAGGGATTTCCTGATGTGTTCAATCTGGTGTCGGGAGCCATGAAAAATCACACGGGGAATATAAGAGTCAGAAAAAACACATCCAATCCCTGATAAGAGCCATGCTGTTGTACCTTTAAACAGAATTTGTCAATATCTGAGAGCCAACAAAAGAAAACGACAACACAGATGTAGATCCTTCCGAAGCAATTTTCTTATGACAGCATTCTTAAGAGCCCACTTAATCACCCTCTTTGGTTGTTCTTGGCAACCATCCCATCAGCTGAAATAGGTTCACTCTAAATTCTTTCAGGCTTACCTCTCTTTTGTAGTAGTCCGCGTTCTGTTCTGTAAAGAAGGAAGAAACAAAACCGTCTCTAAACATGATATAAGCCACATGTTTATGGGAGTTTTACTTGCGCAAAAATGTTCTGAGGGCACAAGGTTCATTGGTTCAGAGAGATAACCAATCAGACTGTAGAAGTGGTGGATACAGGCAACTAGAGGAGGGGGGGGGGTCAACCAATCAGATGTCTTGTTCCTGCCTCCTCTAGTTCCTTAGACCCACCTCCTCTACAATCTAATTGGTTATCTCTCTGAACCAATCATTTTTCCTTCTGCCCTCAGAACATTTTTGTGAGGGTAAAACTCCCACGAGCGAATCACATGCAAGGAATCAGACAGTAGGAATTCTGCTCACACTCAGCTCCTGGCTTTACTAAGCAGACATCCAGTCTAGAAACCATGAATAATATAGCACTATTACGAGTATGTATTGTGGGACTGCTGACGTACTTACGTTAGCATGGAAAACGAGAGCAGGAAGTGAGGAAGAAGTGAGACAGAAAGATGAGCACAACGAAGTGCTGTCACACTCACACACGAGCTTCCCTCGGATGCCCTCCCACCAAAAACACTGATTATCACTTCACTTCCTTGGGTAATTTGGGGGCCCAAGGCAACAGCCTATTCTGCCTATAGCTGCCATATATATATAGATATTAATATACATATTTTTTCTTCATGACTTTGATCTTATCTAGGCCCCGAGCGGCTCTCTTGTTTGCCCGGATCCGGTCCTGTGACTGACAGAGGCGATAAACAGCAGGTACTGGCATTACGGAAAAAATGTATATGCTTAATAAAAAGCTCAGACCAGCTGGACTCGGGAGTTGTGCCGGTTCCTTCGCTCAGGGCCTTGTTCTTGAACGCTGAATGTTCCCGGCTGCAGAAAATCAGAGGGTGAGAAATCCTTAGCTGAACTTCAGATGAAGAGTGAGCTCGTTTCTCTCAAGCAGACTGACGCCGGTCTAAAGCTGCATTAATACCCCTTAGCACTACTGGTCACATTTCCCATGATGCCACTGGGTACAGCCCATGGCGACACTGCCCAGTAGGGGACAGTGTGACAGCTTTCCAAAAGGACCATTCGGTCCTGGAGGGCCAGTCGGTGACACAGTATCCATGATCAGGACTGGGGTACCCTGCTTTACAGAATAAACTAACCAAATGTCGATACTGAATGCAATCTGATTTAACATGGTTTCCTTAAATCCCAATTAAAGTGCTTCAGATCAGCTCAGGACTTAACAGCAGAGAGACTATTTGGCAAATTATTACGCTGCTATTTGCAATTACATCCATTATCTCTCCGCTAACATGCAGCATTAAGCCTGAGCCGCAGGAATAGAGGTCAGATAATGGATCCGGTATTCCGGAGGTGGGATCCTCTTCCAGCTCGTTTAAAAGGCCCAACAAGTGGGGGGGTGGTGGGGGGGGGAGACGCAAACACAGCATGTCTGCATTTTAGCTTCAGGCCGTCTCCCAGTCCCTTCGCACTCCTCTCTCCCAGATCCAAGCATCACCAGTCTTAGCGATGCGTCTCGTGTTTCTCGGGCAAAGAGAAAGGAGGCAGGAAGCGGCCATTTTGTCATTTGCTGGTTTTAATCCCCCCCCCCCCCCCAGCTTCCCCCGTCCACCTGGCCGTACCAGAGTGCAGAGCGTCCCTGCCTTTTAAACACGAGCAGCACCTGACTGGGGGGCCCTACGCTGCGTGGTTTTTGGCTCAACTGTGTTTCCGTCTAATTGGCGTCAAAACGGTGGGTTTCATCAATGAAGGTGGTGTGTGGCTGAGCGGGTTGGCAGTCGCCGCCTATGACTGGAAGGTTGCCGGTTTAAATCCCACAGTCAGCAGAGTGACATCACCACTGGACCCCTGAGAGAAGTCCCTAAACCCCCAACTGCTCTAGTCTCAATAAAAGGTACATCTGCAAAATAAGCTGAATTTAGGATGTGATCCGCAGCTGCGTGGCTGCCATTCCCACCTCCTGATGCCGCCCCGGATGGGGATAATGGCCCACATAAACGCTGATGCTTATTAGCCCTGAGAGATGCTGCGCACCCAGCAGAAAGGGGCCCTAGTGACGGCCGGGATTAAGCCAGATACACACCACACTCTGCTCCTGTCCCACACTTTCATTCTCCACTCTCCTGTGTTATTCATGAACTCCAAATTACACTCAGCGAGGGTGCAGTTGCTCATTCCCGCAGCCTGCTGTCCTGTCTGTCTTCTGAAAGCTCTCGTCCCACAGAACATAGGCTTCTTCCCAGCTAAGTAAATATTTCATGATCACACTGAAGCAGTAGTGGGTTATCAGGCCTGAAGTGATATATTCCTCCCCCACAAAGTATGCATGGAGACACTCTGTGTGTCTTACTTAACGAAGATAAAACTCCCCCCCCCCCCCCCCCCCCGTGAATTTTGCTGAGCTCAATGCTCTGGAGATGACGGAGATCGAAAATTATACCGGAAATGTTCCATATGTCCTTACAGATGTTTCCTTTGCCTTCCTTCATTGAACAAACCCGTTGTCGTGGGAGAGAACTGCACAACCCCCCAGCTCTCTGTGGGGGAATGGGACCCTGCCTATGCCTTCCTGCCAATCCTGCCAAGTTTCCCCTGTAAGTTGAAGGATCTCCTAACAGGCCTGCATGTAGATTAATGTCATACCCAGGACAAAGCAATTGCAGGTTAAGGCCCTTGCTGAAAGGCCCAACGGAGTAGAATCACTCTGGGCATTCACAGGATTTGAACCAACAACCTTCCACTTGCTTGCACAGATCCCTAGGCCCAGAGCCACCACTCTGCCCCACAACCTCAAAAAAATCCTAGAATCGCCCCCAGCCTGAGGCGATATTCGAGCTGCCAAGGTGCATTGAGTTCAGGTTTACCCAGTGTGTGCTTTACTCTAATCACAGCATACTGGGTTTTCGCCGGGGCAGATGTAGGGAGTCAGGGGTTTCGGGGGAGGTGCTTACTGGCGGTCTGTTGACGAGCCAGTAGGCCTGTTCCTGACATTCCAGCATGATGCGGTCCGCCTTGCGCCTCTGTTTGGCTGCCCTGGTAGGAGCAGAGCAGTCGATGGAGAGTCAGAAAGCATACTGGGTAATTAGCATATAGCGGTAATCACTGAACTGCAAGGTAGGGTTTTCATTTTTCTGTTTCCTTTTTCACTTAGAAATGGATTTCCGACTCTAGTGTTTAGGCTGAGGTCTGATTTAACAGATAGGAGGGAAATTATGACCACACACCATGTTACTTTTTAATTTAGGTAACATCATCATCCTCTTAATACGAGATTTATTCATCCATTCTCATCTGTCCCCTTGTGTGCATTTATGAAATTGATTTCATAGCTCGATGCGACAGTATTCCCGGGCTGGGGTGGGGTTTACCTGAGCTGCTCCTTCGCCTGCATCACCACGAAGTCCCAGGTGTGGTTGATCCGTTTGTGCAACATGTTGTAGCTGTCCTGCGGAGACGATGTTTAAATGCGACATTGCCAGGTCGCACGGCTGGCTGCGTTGCTGCATGGGTTCACGTTATGACTCACAGGCCGAACCCCTCCCAGGATATCAGCTGGCAGTGTCGGATTCACAAACCCTCTTACTGATGAGAACCTAAAATGCGTTGACCCTGACGCAACATGGCGGCAAGTTGGTGGATGTCTATGTGCGATCCTACTATGTGCATAATTGGTGGGAGGTTTTCTTACACAAAAATGTTCTGAGGGCAGAAGGAAAATGATTGGTTCGGATAGATAACCAATCAGATTGCAGAGGAGGCAGGACCAAGACATCTGATTGGTTGCTCCTGCCTCCTCTAGTTGCTCGGATCCACCTCATGTACAATCTAATTGGTTATCTCTCTGAACCAATCATTTTTCCTTCTACCCTCATAATATTTTGTGTAAGTAAAACTCCCATGAGCATTCAGCTATCACATGATCTCATCAAGCAATGCTTCAGACCAGCGAATAAGAATAGCATTGAAATGTACATAAATAAAAATTTTCTCTTACCTTTTCATAGTCTATCAGCTGCCCTTGCTTTCTGATATTCTTCTTAGTCAAATAAATCGCTTTAGAAGAGCAAAAGAAAGACATGGCAAGAAACTGTGTTTTTCTATTATTCTAGTAAAGGGAAGTAATGATGTAATAGGCGAGCACATGATTAATAATTGGTAATCACCGTAATCTAGCTCGGAGGCTGGCCACTGCTGAGAGCTCCAGAAGTACGGAGTCTAGCAAAAAGGAGATGCTGTCATTTGAAACTATTCAGAAGCAGCGTGACAAAGGTGCTTTGTGATTTAACATGTCAGGGACAAGGCGGGTGGAAGGCATTTTGCTACTTTAACTGGCATTGGTTCTCATACATCAGTGTTTCCCAATCCGGTCCTCGGCGACACACAGATGATCCACGTTTTTGCTCCCTCCCAGCTCCCTACCAGACAGTCTACGTTTTTGCACCCTCTCAGCTCTGGAGCCCGGACCAGATTGAGAAATACTGTCCTACACGGTAATTCCGCAGTCTCTCCAACGAATAGTTTCGATATGCGTGCCCCCCCACATGGCCACCACCCTCTCGCGCTGCCCTCCATCTGAAGAAACCGTGGTTTTAGGTTACCTGGAAGCGATACGGCGTCTCGTCGGGCCGCAGGACGAGCGTCCTGGGGTCCTTTAGGGGGTAAATGTAGCCGTGCTTCACGATCAGATTCCCCACATGAAGTGCCTCTGAAAACACACAAAGTGGTCACTCATTTCCACGTAAACTACTCAAAGCTCAAACAAATCCACTACTCGTAGCCCAGATTTAGGCATAGTAATTCTCTAAATTTTTGTCAGTGGAATACAGTAGAACACACGATAACTAGAAACTGAGTAGGCATATTATATTTTATTTTACGGTATAGCAAGTAACTGGAAAAAACGTTGACATGGTGCACAGAATAAGCCGCGGGGATGGTGCATTCCTCATCGGAACTATAATTAATTACGAGTAATTGGGACTTTCCACTTTCCGGCTGCCTCCGCGGCCATTGGCAGTCAGGCGCTCCCGGGGGTTTCAGACCGGCGCAGCAACAGCGCTGCTAGGGGGAAGCCTAGTGTTTACAGGGAGGGGTAACTGCTTACCGGGGCAACAGGTTTTTTGCCCATTCAAGTCTGTTAATGCATCTGCCATCTACTGCCTAAAAGTCCCCTCCTTTCCATTCCGACTTCTTTTCCAATCTGGGCTGTAAATCAGGGAAATCTGCTCCCTTGCTATTTAAAACCTCATCTGCATCGCCCGGGAATTCAGGACAACAGCGTCTTGCAGAAGTGCATAATGAGGGAGACGGATAGCGATATTTCTCCAGGCATGACTGACTGCCTCTGGCTATCAGCGAAGTTTGCATCGGGACTATCAAACCGTACAGCTCAGCATGCGTAGCGGCGCGACTCGGGACTGGCCTACAGATTATTTGTACTAATAGCCTCTCAGCAGAAAGATAAATAATTCAGCAGATAAATTGACGCCAGGGGAAGAAAATCCCAAAAGCTTCAGGCGAATGGGGTGTCTATGTTATGGACAAGCTCAATTCTGACATTTATTAATTCACAGGCTCAGCAATATCAATGGAACAGAACATGCTTCTGTCAGACACGTGAATTGCATATGCTTACACATAAATGCAGCTAGGCTAATCTGTTGTATGGATGACAAATTCTATTACTTCATTTGTATTTATTATTCAAAAGACTCGTTTATTTCTGTTATTTTATTACAAAAAAAAAAAAACCTGATGACGTCTTTCGCCAGCAGGGGCGCCATCGTCGTCACGAAGGGAAAAAAACAATCGATTAACCTCACATAAGAGCACCAGGTAACGCTTCCCTACATACTTCTCGGCCCTACCTTCTTCCATGATGGAGTACTTCTGAATTAGCCACTCCACGATATCATTTCCTGGGAAGGCATAGCGAGGAAGGCATCTAGTTAGAGTCGAGAAATGCATTAAGCCGTCATAAATCAAAAACGCTGAACTCGATAAATAAATTACATAAATAAATATGAGCGCAAGGAGATCGATGACAGTCTTAATGCACAGGATTCCCGAAGACCGCCGATGTATGGGCTTTCCTGTGAAGGGCTTAAATGACCATTAGGACCCGGCCCCCGGGACACTGCACGGCCGGGTGTAAGACAACCCGGGCGGCACGAAAAATTATTTTTAAAAAGTAAAATATGTATCGTGCACCTGTCATCGCATGTGGAATCACTGTGATTAACAGTCTTTGATTCTTCATCTTTATCCCCATGTCGGGATCTTGCATCGCCACAATGACTTGTTCAATCTGGGATAAGAAGAATAGTCAAAATCGTGAAATCAAGGTGACGACAGACATAGTGAAAACGTTCAACCTAGTAATATAATAATTGCTTAATGTGTGATTTGATATGTAATCGTTATATTCATCATTAAATCACCGGAGAGACACACTCATATATTTAGGCATATATATAAGTAAACTACAAGGTTTTTCCTCTGACTATCTTAACTGCACGTCAAAGACGTTATCGGATATTCCCGACTACAGACTTTCGGTTTGATCATTTATTCGCGTTATTAATTCGGCTCCTGATTACATTAAACTAAACATGCTCAGATTGTTACAACCTTTGCTTGTCGGTTATTTTTGGGATCTTTCTGGATGGGCTCAAGGCGGGGTCTGTAAGCACAAGCAAACTGCCAGCACTTTTGTTTTACATGAAAATAGTTTGATGTCGGCCTATTGCGTTATTGTCTGGCTATAATTTGGAGGCAATATTAAACAATAGGCCCATATATTGTAAATATACATGTTGTGTTGTTTTGTTGTTATCACAAACGTATAGCCTGATCATAAATTTCATGGATACCTGGATGTTGTATGTTCCATTATATTTATGAATGAATGATTTATGTGAAGTCTGGCTTAGATTCGAGAATTAATCATATAGATTAAAAAAAGTTTTCATTTAAAACTTATCTCATATAATAAAATCCTCGTCCGAACGAACATATGTCAGAATGAAAAAACATTTAAATTATTTTTGTGATGCATCAGTATCAATAGCTACAACGTCATAACAGATATAGATATAATGCGGTTCATACTTTTGAAGTTGATGCGTATCTCCCGAAAAAAATCAACTCCAGAAGAGTCCGCGTCTGTAAATGCCTGAACTTCGGAATCGATCCTACCTTTGTTAGGCGCGGCATCTGTGTCTTGCAGCTGTTCCCTTGGATAAAGATGTTAATTGTCATGCTTACAGCATCTCGATCTCCGGCGTTTGTGAAGTTGGGATTGATGCTGTCCTGTGTTTTTTTTTTCCTTCCACACTTAAGCTCTGCTTGTTACTGCCCCATAGCGGAGCGCAAGTGAAACGGACTACCGGAGATTTGCACTGTTTTTCTGTTAGTGTGTATAATCAAA
>NW_026043150.1:0-54025 GCF_023856365.1 Brienomyrus brachyistius | reverse complement strand
ACTAGAAGATGTACGTAGAAGACTACTACAGATCAGCTGATCTACACCACAGCAACAGTGATCCTTGAGCTGGACCCGTCTTTGAAGACTCCGTAAATCTCCGTATAATAATATATATCTACGGGAACGAGCAGAGAACAAGAACAAGATTTGTAAATGTAAGATTTGAAGGACCCGGCATGAAAAATAGAATAGTTCTCGTCATTAGTGAACATGTGTCTCGTCATTGTGTATCATGGACAGTAAGAGGGGGATCAATAGAGTGTTGTTATTATAACGTCTAAAAAGTATGATGGTCTGTCGATAAATCAATCAGATAAATAATGAAGTCGTTTTCGCGAACACGCTGGAAAAGCCAGGGGCCGGACCCGACTGTAGGGGGCGTGGCCAGAGATAGCCATCTCAGGCTGTCAAGTCTCCCGTTTTGGCCGGGAAAACTACCGTATTTTACCTTCTCTTTCCCGCCGTCCTCCCGTATTAGTATTTTCCCGTAAATCTCCCTTATATTATATAGTTGCTGGATAGTGTAGTGGTAAGATCGCCGCCTTTCACACGGGAGACCGGGGTTCGAATCCCGGTTGTGGCCAAAAATATATTTTATATATTTTATATATTTATATTATATTTATATTATATTTTTTATATATTGTATTATATAGTTGCTGGATAGTGTAGTGGTAAGATCGCCGCCTTTCACACGGGAGACCGGGGTTCGAATCCCGTTTGTGGCCAGAAACAACTGCTATCACAACTAGAGATTGATGAGGTACAACACGATTGCTACGACAAGGGGGAGCCAGGACGACAGGTCAGGGGGGAGATATCATCATCCCCACATTCCGAGATTGGGTACCAAGCCCCATATATATTAGTAGGCTGAATACAAGAGCAGCTGACCTGAGAAATAAGAAATAAGCTAAGCTGGAAACCTGGACCCTCCGACCAAGAATGCGTGAAGTACCCTCAGAAGGTCTACTAGAAGATGTACGTAGAAGACTACTACAGATCAGCTGATCTACACCACAGCAACAGTGATCCTTGAGCTGGACCGTCTTTGAAGACTCCGTAAATCTCCGTATAATAATATATATCTACGGGAACGAGCAGAGAACAAGAACAAGATTTGTAAATGTAAGATTTGAAGGACCCGGCATGAAAAATAGAATAGTTCTCGTCATTAGTGAACATGTGTCTCGTCATTGTGTATCATGGACAGTAAGAGGGGGATCAATAGAGTGTTGTTATTATAACGTCTAAAAAGTATGATGGTCTGTCGATAAATCAATCAGATAAATAATGAAGTCGTTTTCGCGAACACGCTGGAAAAGCCAGGGGCCGGACCGACTGTAGGGGGTGTGGCCAGAGACAGCCATCTCAGGCTGTCAAGTCTCCCGTTTTGGCCGGGAAACTACCGTATTTTACTTCTCTTTCCCGCCGTCCTCCCGTATTAGTATTTTCCCGTAAATCTCCCTTATATTATATAGTTGCTGGATAGTGTAGTGGTAAGATCGCCGCCTTTCACACGGGAGACCGGGGTTCGAATCCCGGTTGTGGCCAAAAATATATTTTATATATTTTATATATTTATATTATATTTATATTATATTTTTTATATATTGTATTATATAGTTGCTGGATAGTGTAGTGGTAAGATCGCCGCCTTTCACACGGGAGACCGGGGTTCGAATCCCGGTTGTGGCCAGAAACAACTGCTATCACAACTAGAGATTGATGTAAGGACATAAAACTTATAGGTCCTGCAGGCCCCAACTCTGATCAGCCTGCATCAGTCCATCTCAGAGCTCCAAGAAAAGGATCCACTGGCCCAGGCAAGATTGGACTCCACGCATCAAACCATCCCTTTTAAGGAAGGCAAAGCCCTGCCGGCTCCTGAGAATAACTGGAGCAATACAGAAAAAGCAAGACCTTTCACCCCCTGGAGTGGCCGGAGTTCCACAGTCAAACCACAGCAACAACAGCTGTCAGTCCCCAGACACAGACACCTTTTCCACTAGAAATAGGATAACTCACCACACATAGATGTTAGGGACAAATACACGCATGTTTGGTCTCGTTTGAATAGGCATGAGACGGCGAGTGTTATACACTCAGATTTAAGGCAGTATAGTTTTCCCTAAGAGAACTATAGAAACTTCGGCTAAACCCACCAAACTGAGAGAGCCTCTCACATGGCAGAACAAGGGAATTACGACCACCCCCTAAAGTGATCTGATTGGCTGAGGACTTGAGAACCAAGGCCAACAATGCCCCTAAAATTAACCGTTGACCGAAATTGGTCAGTCTTCAGAGACATGCCATCACCTGGTTTGGATACTTAAGGAAGGGCCTCAGAAGGATTCGGGGAGTTACTCTGTAATCAGAGCTCCCACAGAGAACTGCGTGAAAGTCCATCTGTAGTCAGATACTTTCCGCAGAACTTTGTGCACTCTCAGCTGAGGAATGTGATTGTTTAATATTGTATTTGTCCAAATGTATTTACAAGTATGTGGCCACATGTCAATAATTATATATTGTAATATGTTTAATAAATGTTGTCTTGATTACTTCATGACTGTCTGATTTGCTAACTTCTTTATAAACTTTCCAGATTGGACTTCTATCCTGATTAGGACTAAAGTGATAAATACTATCTTGCAGCCTCTGGGTTAAATCCCCTTTATCCGGGTCCCAAACTCGACTGCCCAAGTTAAGTTAGGTGGATACCAAAACCGCACCTCTGGAGTTCGCACACGCTCAGTTACGGGCCGACTTAACCTCTGAGGTCAACACATGCTGATGAAAGGTACCGGTCTGCCCTCTGAGGGGCGTACACACTATGTTCCTAGGCACCGGGCATAGTCCCTGAGACGCTCACATGGTAAGACAATGGGCGGCATCGGCGGAGTCCCTGAGACGAGCCCAAAGTAAAACCTCGTACAAACTACCGCAACAAAAGGTGCGCCGTCACAGCCGCTGAGGTTGACACATGTTATGATATGGGCTGCCCCCGGCTGAGCCTCTGAGGTGGATGTACGTGTGGTTCGGGTAAACATCGGCTTAATCTCCGAGGCACCCACATGCTCAGTAATTGGCAGACACTGGGCCTTTGGGAAATTATATAGGTCGAGGGACCCGAATAATCAGAGGCTGACATTGTCTTAAATGGTGCCGATTTCCGTGCATCTAAGACAAACCCTGTGGAACAAGCCCACGGATCGCCCTGTCGGCCGAGGCGAATCTGGCGGACTCCTTCGTCAGGGGTAAACTAGAGTTGGTAATCTAAAGGAGAGTCCCGAAGTAATCCGAACAACATAAACGTCATGACTACAATATACTGAAATAAGGTCATTAATAAAATGGAGTCAGATGTGTGTCTAAAAGAATATCTTGTATATTAAAAAGGGTAAGTAATTCCCAGGAGCGCTTGGAAGGACCAACACGCATTCACAGCCTTCGGCTGCGCCATTGGATTCCGCCATTGGGCCAGTGGGCGGCTCCCTACATTGATACATTGAAGGACCCGGCATGAAAAATAGAATAGTTCTCGTCATTAGTGAACATGTGTCTCGTCATTGTGTATCATGGACAGTAAGAGGGGGATCAATAGAGTGTTGTTATTATAACGTCTAAGGTCTGTCGATAAATCAATCAGATAAATAATGAAGTCGTTTTCGCTGGAAAAGCCATCTCAGGCTGTCAAGTCTCCCGTTTTGGCCGGGAAACTACCGTATTTTACTTCTCTTTCGCGCCGTGCTCCCGTATTAGTATTTTCCCGTAAATCTCCCTTATATTATATAGTTGCTGGATAGTGTAGTGGTAAGATCGCCGCCTTTCACACGGGAGACCGGGGTTCGAATCCCGGTTGTGGCCAAAAATATATTTTATATATTTTATATATTTATATTATATTTTTTATATATTGTATTATATAGTTGCTGGATAGTGTAGTGGTAAGATCCTAACCCTAATTTAATAATTATTTCAAATATTAATATAAATTGTTAAAATGCAAAATACTAGAAGTTCATGTTAAAAATGGACTATTTACAAAACAACTGCTGTAATGTGTTATCGATTTGATCTTTAACTAATGTAATGTAAGCAAATGGGAAATGTGTCTCTATATCATTATGCTGAAATCTATCTCTTTGTTACAGGCTTTCAGAAGCTGCTGGATCCTCTTCACTCTGGCTTGCTGATAGTTTTATCTTGCAGCATTATTCTGAACGTTGCTCTCATTTGTATAAGATGTAAACTGACCTGTACACACTGTGCAGGTACGCTGCCCGGCTTTATGCACTCAGAAGGACAAAATGTAGATTTTAACAAATTATAGAAATATAAAATTGTTTTATGATAGATAACATTTTCATATTAAAACCACTCTTGCAGGTAATACAGTTTTAAAATCCATTATTAAATCTCACCTTATTTATATAAACCTTTTTGTACTGTAAGATTTACATTTTTGTATTATATCTTTCATATTTTGCAAAATCTATTGAAATATACATGTTGCAATAAGTTGCATATCAATAACTTTTATTACCAAGATCTCCTTTATAGCAATTTTATTATATATGATATATGAGAACAAATGACACGTATCCAAACATGCACACTTAAATTGACAGAAGTCATTTTTACTTTCATTTTTGAGACAAAAAGGATGTTGATTGCTTGAAAATTCGGAATGTTATCTGACCACGGTATGATACCGTGCGAAATTAAATAATATATTGATGTGTTATATATTTTAAACAGATGAAAAGAACAGTGATATATCAAAAGTGGAATGGTCACGCAAGCAAGTATGTAATAAATATTTCAAATTACAAATCGTCAGTAAAACAAATGAACCTCAGACTGATTTCCATCCTGGGATCAGCATTTTAAGTGCTATTTGTGAAAATAGGTAATAGCAAACCGATTTGATCCATCCAATTCTGCCATCTTTGTCTCCACAGTGCCATGACGAGGACACACTGAATTACGCTGCCCTGAACCTTAAGAAGCCAAAACCCAGGAGACAGAAGAAAGACGGGAATAATGACACTCTGTATTCTGACCTCCGCTACAGAGATTATGAATAAAGATGCTTCTCATTCATGTCAGTCACACAGAGTGTTCAGGGTGTAGCTTTAATAATGTTCAGAGGAGGGCAGGGGAGCCAGTGCTTCTGAGACTGAATCACGGGATTTTACGGAGTACCGGTGCTGAGTTTGGTGTCAGTGTGTTTGGGGCGCATTTTTACTGGAAGTGCAAATGTTCAAGCCAGACTGGGGGCTGAGGGAGGGGGAGAGGGGAGCCACAGAGATTATTTCTTCATGGCATGGGGGGGAATAAGCGGCTTTAATGTTGTGGAAAGGCTGAGTTGCTGCAATCAGTTCTTTGATGTCACACATGCTTACTTGTCTCCCTTGTGTACCATGCTGAATGGTTTGGGGCAAACGCACAGGGACTGATCGATTATATTAAACAGATGAAAGAAACTGAATGAAAATTTCAAGTGTTCTTAAATTACGTTTTTCATTTAATTGTGTGTTCTGGATGTATTTTTGAGTATATACATGTACCTGTATATGTACCTGTATATATACCTGTGTCGTTAATAACGATGTGGATAATTAAGAAAGAGGAGTTTTGTTTCTTGCTCCCTGTCTTGTTACTTGGCTCACAAACATACACACACATAGACACACACACAAACATACACAGACACACAAACACACACACACATAGACACACACACACACAAACACACATGCACACATGCACACACACACACTGCTACGGCTCTGTAAGAACACTACCATGCTCTTTTGTGTGAGTGGGGTGGGGGGTGTTAAATAAGATGAAAATGACAATGGCTGTACTTTTGTTATGTCAGTTGTGTTTCTATAGTCATTGTATCATATTCCACAAGCTTTTTATTCTACAAGATGTACAAGCCAGTCAGTGTATTCAGTGGGGTGTTCAGGAGTCATTAGGTTCTGAAAAATGTCTTGCATTTAAAACATAATGTACTTTTGAATACTTAAGTATTTTTAGATGCAAATACTCCAGTACTTTAACTGAAGTAAAAAATTAACTGAAAAACTTTGAGTATTATTTGACGAGGAGTATCTATACTTAACTCAAGTAGTGAAGTTGTGTACTTTGTCCACCTCTGTCCAAAAGTGACATACAGCTGTAAGCTGTTTGGGTTTGTTTGTCTGCTGAGTGCTTCTCTGCAGTGCTGCAGATGTTTCCACTGGTTAGATGCAGCTCAGGAAGACTGACCCACTGACTGCACTGTGCTGGACTCACTTTGCAAAGAGTAAAAACCACACAGACAGAACAATATCTGCTTCTTGTAAGACCCTGTTTCCTCTCTACCTCACCCAGGTCACGCTTTCAAGTATTCAGCCTAAGTTATTTTATCCAAACAAGCCACCATTATTATTCATGCAGCTGGACATTTGACTGGAGCACATGATTGCTACATATCACTACTGTACATGGAACGGAATGTACAGTTTTCACAACAGAACTTTAGAAAAGCAAAATTCTCATCAGTCCACATCTCTAACCACCACACATCCTAGGGCTCCCATTTATAATGGTACATTTTTGTTTTATTCACATTCTTTTTCATCACACAGATAAACACCATCCATTAATCTTACAGCATGTATCCTGGTCAGGGTGATGGGGACGACACCACCTATATCGAGTGTGATTTAAGGCCAAGACCTTAAAAGGGAGAGTCAAGACTGAGGCTTGTTACAAGAGCAGTGGGGCACAAAACAACAAACAACATCATTATGAATGTAAAATAAATGGATGTATATATAAATATAGGGTAATAATAGAAACAAAAAATAAGAATATATTACATACAGAGGAATATTATAGGAATATTAAAATTAACTTATACACAATCCTTAACTTATACACAATCCTATTGCATGTAACATTATTGCTCATGTGCCAGATATTAGCCTCCCAAAGGAAGCTGCCACACAGGGCATAATGCACTGGCTCAATGCAACACTGCACATCAGTGAATAAGGAGGAACAATATTGCAGATCAGCAGCAGATAGAAACTGTATCAGAAGACAGTGAACAGGGGAAAAGTTCAATGAGCAGAGTGCAGATTATAAAGCCTGACTGCTGTGGGGCCCAATGACCTGCGGTACCGTTCTGTCACACGCCGGGTGTCTGAGTCTCTTACTGAAGGAGCTGCCCTTACGGGCCTCCATAGTCTGCTGGGGGGGTGAGAGGTGTCACATAAAATTGATGACAGCCTTGTTATCAGCCTGCTCTCATCCATCTACTCTACAGTGCCAAGGGACGCTCCTCCCTGATGATGAGAGGAGTCTAAGCATGTGGACATTTGGGATAATGTGAGTTCAGAACTGGATGGTCAGCTGTACGACTTCCAGTCTGTAGGCAGACTCATCACCTTCAGTTATGATGGCAAACACAGTAGTATCACCTGCAAAATTCAGGATCTTCACTGGAGCAGCAGTGATTTGTGTAGAAATTGAAGAGAAGAGGGAGAGCACAGAGCCTGGAGGAGCTCAGTGCTGAGGGTCAGCGTGTCTGATGTGTGCTGTAAGCATACAGATGTCCTGCATTTGTGGAACATTTTGTTTGTGCTGCTGTTTATATGTGTTGTTGACGCTGCAGTCAGTAATTTTCCACTAGCAGTCTCACCTCTGCATTTTACAGGAAGACTGACCGACTGAGAGCAGGGTGTTTGTGTCTCTCTTCTCAGTGAGCGAAAACCACACAACCATCAGGTCCTCAGCTCAGGCCCACTGCTTCACTAGAAAAACCACAAAGGGTATTTTTATCTAAAAGTGGGTGAGCAAGTGAGATGTTATTGACAGCATGAATTTGTCTACTAACATTTTAAATTCAAACCTAAAAAGCAGTATGTCCAGGATGTCAGTAATTACATTTAGTCAGTATGAACAATTTGGGTGCAATAATATAGAATAATGTAGAATTTTGCATAATTCAGTTAATACCAGTAAGATACCGATCATTAACACTATAAGGTCATGTTGCTGAATCTCATTGTTAAAGTTAAATGAATCTACGCATTTTTATACACACAAGACTGTGCTTAGTTCATCTTTCAGTCAAAATCACACAGTGAGGCAAATCTGACCATCTTAATTGTTTTTGCTTGTGTGGAATGGCATCCCATGCAGGCCTGTGCTCTGTGCTTCCTGGGACAGGTCCCACCCTCTCCAGACCCCGATGAGAATTAGTAGTCGCTGGATAAAAGATTGACAAAAGATAAAAATACAAAAGTCATTCTTGCTGTCTAACCTCTGATTACTGCATGACATTTCTGATTTCTGATAACTGATAAGTAGAAAATATGTTTAGTCTCTTGCTTGGTGGTAAGAAAAAAGGAGAACCACAAAGAGCACAGTCATTTTCAAGGTTATTTCTCACTGGTCAGTGTGAAAGGCTGCGTCATTAATATAACGCCGGGCTCAGCACAGTGACTGCACCTGCGCTGCACTGTAGAACACAAGCCAGGCTGCAGACCATCAGCCCTGAAAGTTAAAACAGGACTCGTATGTGTGTCATGTGGTGTTTAATAAAAATTTACAGGACAGAACATAGTGGATTCAGTTTCCTTTGCTCTTACACTCCCAGTCCAAAGTGTGGCCACGACTGCTGTCAATGCATCTGTCTCTTTTTTCACCTTAATTTTTCACCTGTGTTATTCACCTTAATATCAAAAGGCTCCAAAGCAGTACAGTAATGCAGAACAAATATTGTAACTAACAAGGAAGTGGGGAGGTAATGGACAGAAGTGTTGGTTTTTGGTAACTCCACTCCTCTGACCTCCACTGTAATTTTAGGTTCCTTGGAACAATATTGTAAACCAGTCATCACACACCTAGGGGTTAAAGTCGACACCAACCTTAAGTTTGACACTCAGATAAGGTTAGTTGTCAAGTCAAGCTTTTTACAATTGAGGCAGTTGGCCAAAATAAAGCCAATTCTTTCTAGGCAGCACTTTGAGACAGTAATCCACTCTTTTGTCACTACTAGTTTGGACCACTGTAACGCCCTCTATGTTGGGGTTAGAGGCTCCACTATTGTTCACCTCCAGAAGGTTCAAAATGCTGCCGCACATGGAAATATGAGCATGTCTCCCCCATTTTAGCCTCACTCCACTGGCTGCCCGTACATTTTAGGATTCATTTTAAAATTCTGTTATTTGCTTTTAAAGCCCTCAGTGGTCTTGCTCCATCTGACCTCTGTGAGCTGCTTCACCCTTACACCCCCACCCGCTCTCTCAGGTCAGCTGATCAGCTGTTCCTGACGGTTCCTAAGACTCAGCGTGAGCTTAGAGGGGATCGAGCCTTTGCAGTCGCAGCTCCTAAAATGTGGAATGACTTGCCTTTTCACATTAGAGAGGAATCCCCTCTGTCCGTTTTTAAATCTCTTCTAATCTCTTCTCCTTCACCTTTGACACATTGTGAGATGTTAATTTTAATAGTAAATCTTATTTTAATCTTAGCCTTTTCTTTATTAATTAATAGATTTTTTTAAATTTTTATTAATGGCCTTTTACTCACATTGAATGTTTTGGTTTTTATTAAATTTCTTTTACTTCGTTTTTAAGTGTGTGAATGTTTTTATTTATTCCTTTGTGCAGCACTTTGGTCCATAAGGTTGTTTAAAGTGCTTTTCAAATAAAGAGCTGGATTGGATTACATTGGAAGATGGCTCAACAAATCTCTTTCACAGAATGTAAAATTCGACAGAGGGCGCAAGGTGACATTCTGTCAGGGGCCCAGAATTTTTAGCTACACCTCTGTGTTACTGTGTTTTTTTTGTTCTAGCCATCAATAACTCTGGAGTTGCTATATCGCCACCTGGTGGTGAAAAGATCAGACAAAAATATGTACACATGTTACCAACAGTTTGAAATTGAAGTGCAGAGTTAACAGGTTTAATTAATCGTCCCCACGGATGCCAGTCATGAAATTTGAGAATTGCAAATTAAAACACAGGAAAAAATCAGGAACACTACAAGATAAAATATTTAGCAAACACTCAATGTGCATCCAGGGTGACAAGGGACAACTGGAGGATGATATGACAATCTGACAGTGACATTCACAGCACTTTATATGTTGCCAAAAACAGAAAAGGGGATTAAAATCAAGAATCAGAAATCATGTATGAGGGTGGGGCTGCTTGGTGGTGCAGTGATTAGCACTGTTACCTCCCACCACTGGGACTCAGGTTCGAGTCTCCGCCTGGGTCACATGTGTGGGGAGTTTGCATGTTCTCTCTTGCTAAATTGGCCGTAGGAGTGCATGTGTGTGTGAATGGTGTGTGAATGTGCCTTGCAATGAGCTGCCCCCCCGTCCTGGGTTGTTCCCTGCCTCGTGCACAGATCCTGCCAGGATAGGCTCTGGACCCCCCGCGACCCAGTAGCATAAGCGGTTTAGACAATGGATGGATGTATGAGGGTGAGTCACAATGACGACAGCTGCTCTGTTGACTTGGTCCCAGGAGTCGTCAGCGTTGGTCTGCCGGGGCCCCCGTCCTGTCTGTGGAAGCACCCGTCTTGTTGGCTGTTCTCTCTGCCTGGGCCCCCTCTCCTGCTGCCTCACGTTTGGGTTGAAGTGGCTCCCCAGTGCTTCTGTAAAGCTCTTTGTGTATCTTAGAAAAGGGCTGTATAAATGTAACATTCATTCATTTATTCAAGGTCCCAGCCAGAAGAGTGCAGTACTACACTGTCCCCCACAGCCTGAATCAGCTGGATGTTATAGGATTAAGACACTTCCTGCATTAGGCCATTTACCCTCAGTGTATTTCCATACCCTGACAGGATGGATGACAATACTATGGCCCTAATTTTCAATACACAGTTTTCACAGGAGTCTCACCCTCATCCACATTCTCTGCATTCCTTATCTCATGCTTCTTTGCCACCCGCATCTCCTCTGCCTGCTTTGTCTCATTTTCCCACAATTGAAACACCGTCCAATTTGTCTCTGTTTTAGTTCTACCACATTAGTCCCTGAGCAACCAGTCTGATCCCGTTCCTCTAATTTCAGATGCATCTGGCTTATCTGATTGGGACTGAAGCTGCTGTTACTAGGAAAACCACATTCGTCCCACTGGGGCAGGTCTGACACCGCGTCCTTCCCATATGTCTCCCATAATTGTTGTACAGAATTTCAGCTGGAGTTCTTTCCCAGAAGCAAGTAATTTCACTTTAGCACCTGTTCAGTAAAAGTCAAGTAGGTCTTTAATGTTATTTTTAACTTTACACAGTTGAGTATAGTACAGTTACAAAAGAAACTGTTTCCCTCGGACCAAGGTGCTACTTAAATTAACAGAAGACTAACACATACCAACCTAGCAACATACTGTATGGTGCATAATGAGCAAAAACTGTGCAAACATTGCAGGACAGTGCAAAAAGAGAGGACAACTGACACCAACGAGCACAAACAGCACAGTAAACCCAGTACTGAGAAGGCGCAGTTTGGTTGTCCAATGAGGTAGCAATAAAAATAAATAAAAGTAACTGTAAACATGGCGACAATAAGATAAAAAATAGTAGTTAAATAATAAAGTGTGTTAATGAGTGTATGTGTGTGTGGTATCAGATTAGTCCCTGAGAGTTCAGTAGTCTGACGGCATGGGGGATAAAGCTGTTTGAGTCTGGCTGTGAAGGCCCGAATGCTCCGGGACCTATTTCCAGAAGGCAGGAGGGTGAAACGATAATGTGAGGGGTGGGTGGGGTCATCCACAATGGTGGTGGCTTTGCGGATGCAGTGTGTGGTGTGAATATCTGTGATGGAGGGGAGAGATATGTTAGGGTTATCTTCTTCTGAAGATGCGCTGGAAACAAACCAGTCTCTGAACACAGAACAACACAGACAGCTGTGATGACGTTTTACTTGCTGCAAGGTGTAGGGAATCCACTTGCAGAGTCTCCGCAGTTTCAGCAAAATGATGGTTTATTGAACAGCAAAAATAATACAATGTAATACAGTGTAGAGACACACCGGGTACTGAAAGGCAGCTCAGATACAAATTGAAGACAGTTCTTCACCCCCCTTTATACCCAAAAAGGCCCTCCCCACCAAGGTGTTGTGTGTAGGTGTTGTGAGTGAATTTACATATAAAGAGTGACCCCCTGGAGTGTGAGGATCCTGAGACAGGGACGGGACAGGACAGGGTGGAGACTTTTATGATCATTGTAATTCAATTCTTATCACCTTATCTTATCCTTATCACCATAGTGGTGCCAACTGGAACCCCCATTCTCTCCCTGGCTTCCCCCATGATCATAAATTCCTAACATTGTCTGCATTCAAATGATCAACCAAGAACCTTGGGACATTTTTACCACTTTTCCTTACAAAGGGAAGCCCGGTCCTGACCTCGAGGTGTCAGCCTCTCAGTCGAACTCAGCCAACTTCGAAAGAGTAACTCCCCTCGCAGTGTCTTTTATTGAGGTACACAAACAGGATATGCAACTGACATTGAACATTGTTTGTCACCATATATGGGGTGGAAATATTCAAGCGACAGTTCTTGAGACGTGTTATTGCTCAATTAAGATCAAGCTGCGGCAGGGTGTTGTTTCTAAGCGTCTAGCAAAATGATGATAAAAAAAGTACATATTTCTCTAACACGATACTCCCAATGATTTTCTCACCTGTCATCACTATCTGTTGTAGGGACTTGTGATCTGAGGCGACACAGTTCTCAAAGCAGACCGTGATGCAGCTGCTCAGGGTGCTTTCAACAGTTCCCCAATAGAGTGTGAGAATGGGAGATGGGCTTTTCTGAGCTTCCGTGGAGAGTAGAGGTGCTGCTGTGCTTTCCTTACTATGGAGCTGATGTTGAAGGACCTGGTGAGATTCTCCGCCAGATGGACAACAAGGAATCTGGTACTCTCTACGATCTCCACAGATGAGCCATCGATGTGCAGCAGAGAGTGGTCACTCTGTGTTTTGTGTTCTTCTAACGTCAACAACCATCTCTTTGGTCAACATTCAGAGACAGGTTGTTGGCTCTGCAGCAGTCCGATAGTCATCACACTTCCTCTTTGTATGCTGAGTCACCGTTTTTATTGATGAGACCCACAACAGTCTTGTCATCTGCCTGATGTTGATGATGGAATTCGAAATGTGCATTGCTGCTCAGTTGTGAGTCATCGGAGTTAACAGCAGTGGGCTGAGCATAAAGTCCTGGGTTCCTGCTACAGCGTCTGAGCAGTTGCCTTCGTCGCCCATAGCTCCTGCGCAGCCCGAGCAGCCGCCTCCGCTGCCCCCTGCGGCCCCAGAGCCCGAGCAGCCGCCGCCTGCTTTGCCCGTAGCTCCTGAGCAGACGTGCTGAGGCTGGGTTAGTTTCAACTGGTGACCTCATTACAGGCACAAGGACTGACCCCTGCCCCCCAACTGTGTATGAGTAGCATTTATGCTGTTTCTTGAGTGTGAGCTAGTACATAAACCAGCTAGTGCTCACCATTGCAAAAATACTCTAGCTTTCTGTCATACACATTTTTTTATTTTCTTACATTGTCCGTTTTTGTTCATAGTCTGTAATATTCTGAATAACGACAATGTAGAGGAAAAACAGATTAAATTCTCCTTGTTTGTAATTTCCCCATGTAATCCACTGCCTTGTGGTAAGAGGTGCAAAAGTCAGACGCGTTGAATGATGAGGATACGATATTGAGTTTAGTTCTTGAGAGGATTTATTCATATGATATTTTAACACACAGTACTTTGAACTGGTTTGTTTGGCGCAAAAGGGCCGATATGCAGACACCATCACACATGGCAAATACGGTCAATGACTGTTTCACTTTGCACCTTCAGCCCTGAGCCGCGTAATCTCAGCACCTTTAATAACAACCATTGCTGCCTCCTACAGGTGGGAATACACTTAGACAATAGTAAATATCACTAAGGCAGGCAAGTACCTCTCGTTTCAAGTGTTGCAATACTATATAACATTATATTGTAAACAATAAATACGAATAAATAAAAACATTAAACAAATAAACATAATCAATAATATTCATGAATAATTTTTTTGTGTTTGTGAAAACGGGTCTTTAATCGGGGAAACGGAGCGGGTAGAGCAGGACGGAACGCAGGCATTGACAAACTACAATGACGGACAGGGCAAACAGGTAAGACCAGGACTTAAAATAGGTCATGACTAATCAAAGTAATCGGGCAAAGCAGGAGACGATCAGGGAAGCACACGTGGGTAATCAGGGGGCGTGGCACACACGAGGAGCGGACAAGCCGGGCATATATGTATATCTATATAAAACCTCATTAATGAGGGACAGGGAACAGAACGGACAGACAGAACTGGCACAGGGGAAGGAGCCAGGACAAGACTTGACATAAGACAGGAAAGGCAGAGAAACAGATCAGAAAGGGGGACACGGAGGGAACAGGCAGGACAAAAGGACCGGGAGTGAACGAAGGGAACATCGGGGAAAGAGGAGCAGAAGCCAGAGGGACGAGGGACAAAGAGAGGAGGGACAGAGACATTTTCTGCACTTGAGTCTAATTTCAAGATAAATTGCACCTGGGTCTATTAAAACAAGGTGATGCTGCCTGACCTACCAACCAAGGCTGGGGAGGAAACGTAGGAATACAAGGAAAGCAAGGAAGAAAAGCAGCCACCCTATCTCATGGTCACGGACACAAACATCAGGGAGTGTTATGAAGAAGACACCACACTTAGGACCATTGGTTTTACGCAGTGAATTACACCAGAGAGAGTTTTTACATTCTAGCTGTGTTATGTAACATTCCTCAGCCTTCAGCTTTTTTCCCCACACAATGCAGGACATGCAGGGGTGCCAAACAAAACAGTGGAGCTGCAGTGTAGCCAATTATTTCTTTCAGTAGTTTTAAGATGGTTTGTGAGGTTGTGTGTTAGAGATGGCGGTGAGCAACACTGAGGCATCTCAGGGAACCATGTTGCCCATATTAAAAAACATGCACGCATGCAACTCAGGCAATCCAGCATTTCTTATTTCAGTTACGTATGACACTGCATGTTGCGGTTTTACATGTTCACTACAAGTCAGTGGTTTTTTCCTTGTATGATTATGGCCACATTCACACCAAAAACACACTAGACATACTGTACAAGGCACTCAAGGGAAAAATTCTCAGAACACAAAGTGAATGTATCAACCGAAGAAGGATTTTTCCTTTTCGGAATATTCATTTTTTTCCATGTGGAACCACTGTCCATGATTCAATTGAGTGCATTCAAAGAATGATACATCAAAACTAATAGTGACAAAATATTCATTTAATATGCATTGTACATGAATGTAGGACTTAGATGTTGATGAATTTCTCATCAGTGAAGGGCATATACACTTAAGGGGTATTATGAAAAAAAAAGTTGAGAACCCAGAAGTAACTATCCGATTAAAGATGTAATCTGGTACATGTGCAGACCAGTGATGGATATGTAAATGATTCAAATTGCAAGGAGTTGGCATGTTTAATCACCAGACACAGGATGCCTCGTAGTCACATTAGACAGTGTTAACGGCACTTGACGGAGTTTGATAGGGTTGCATTGCGGGTTTACATGAAGCCAGGTGGTCATGTGCTGCAATTGCATGTGGGCCATGCGGATATCACAGTGGCCTGATATTGAAACCAATGGGCACGTGAGGCATCCACACACGTCGTGAAGTTTCTGGTCATCCAAGACAGACCACGCCAAGGAAGGATCGTCGGATTGTGCTCCAAGCATCACAGATCCCCATGACACCTGCGCCTGATATATGGACACAGCTACTGGACTCTCTACAACACCCTATATCATCGTGTCGCGATGACTGGCATCAGCTGGACTACGGGTTCACCGTCCCATGCATAGGCTGCCGTTCACAATAGCACAGAAACGGTTGCGTTTGGAGTGGTGTAGTCACTGGGAGGCATGGACTGATGGACTGATGACGACTGGCGTCCTACCATGTTCAGCGATACATCTCAGTTCTGCAGTACCACAGATGACCGTCATGTGCGTATGGTGGCGCTGCAGGGAGAGGAGCAATCCTGCCAATGCTGTGGAGTGACACACCACACTCTGACGGCACAGTGGTACACCAGTGACATCCTAGTAGTATCCGGGCCCAGGGGTGTGCTATACCCTACTGACATGGGACCAGCAGTGTGACCATACCGCCAACTCCGTGGTCCGTTTGATCTGATGATTATAATCATCGCGATACAGTCACATGCCCTTTCATCACATGCAGATTTCATTTTCACAACTTAGTCTGTTGCCCTTCACTTTTTTGCCACTGAGTTTGTGTTTTGACACTAAGTTGATGGGAATTGATTATTTAAGCGTCATCTAAAGAGCTTATATTAATTGGGTAAATTGCATAAGACTCACATGGTATTTTGAAAAGATTCCCATATGCGCTGATTAGCTGGGGTTGATCCAAGCAGCTGTGCACTTTTCTCCTGTAACATAAAAGTTTGCTTTTAGGACAGAAAACAAGGTTAAGACCATATTATGTAGTTTACATCTATCAAAATAAAACCAAAGTCACTGTTACCAAAAGAGTAACCATGTGTTATCAAATTTCCTAACATTTTGCTTCATCTTACTTTGGATGCCCATGGTTAGGAGAGAAGCAGAAATCTGCTCAATCATAAGAAAGACTTTTATTGCTACAGGGAGTGAGATCTTGTTGCAGGTGACAAGGCAGGATAGAGTGTGTTTAGAAAAATAATGAAGAGGGAATGTGAGTGTGAGCTATCGTGGCATCTGTGTATAACCCAATATGGCGGCATCCTTCTGAATGTAAATAACATAGCCGGCTTAATTAGCTTAATCAAGCGTAATTGAACTAAGGAAAATTTAGCAATATACTTTCCCTGCTTGGTGTGATAAATACAGCAGCAGCTGCTGGTGGACGGGCTACAAACAGACATCAAGAAGAAATCCCACCTCACAGCCATTTACTGTACCAAACCCCTTAATGTAACTTGTAAAGATGTAGGTATTGGCGTATTCACACATTCATTTGCAGTGTCCACTTCCTGTCCAGTAAATTTGGCAGGACGGAATTTGAATAACCTATAGGTCTGACTCATGTATGCGGCTGAAGGAGTAAAGATAGAATGGGTGAAGAATCCTGTTATACAGTCCTAGTAGACCGAGAACCACCTGATTGCTACTGTAGTTGGAATCAAGGGCTGAGCTGCATGGTGGCCTGGGGGACAATCATGAAAACACAGACCCACTGATATCCTCAAAACCCACAATCAAAAGGGGAGTCAGGCACGGTGGCCAACCACTTGGCCCGTTAAGCCACATGGTGGCCCGATGAGCAGGCAAACACACTATGGGCTAAGGGGTACAAGACAGAGGAGAGAATAGGATGGCCAGTGACATGTGAACAGGACAAGGCAGGGATGGATTCTGACATAGGTACCATACTACTTTGTTTAAATATGCCCAAGTGCATAGAATGTTTTAGTGCAAGTCTTAGACAATGGTATCTCTGAATGACACCGCAGTCTGACTCTTCCTGAAGGCCCTGAGAAGTTGTTTGTATGCACTTGCTGCCTTGACACTTGCTGATGTGCGTGTGCTCTGCTTGAGCAGTAAAGGGGAGATCACATGCAGAGATGATTTTCTGTAGCTTCTCAGTCCGAGTAAAAATAAAATCTTCTCGTTATATAGGAACCAAGTCTCTGGCTGGAAATTTCTACAACAGAGCCATTTAGTCATTTATAGAAATATACAGAGCCAATGAAGGAACCAGATGTCACAGCACAGTAACACAGGTCACTGTCCGTGGAACTGAATGAATAGGATAACCGGCCAATGTGTTTGTGTGCTTACACTGATTATATGTCAGGGGGGAAAATATTTATATCATTGTTGCGATGAACGTCATTCCAGCAAGTGGTTACGTCGTTCACGCAAGTGGTCATGCGGAACCAAAGTTTACTCACCTGTGTGCACCCGAGGGGAAGGCATTAACGGACGCACCTGCTCTTTATTTTGGATAAAGTCGGCAAAACGCATTGGTAGCGCGACAAGCAAAGGGTCAAATCTACACCAAGTGCTTCTGGAACTGTGCTGCGATTGTGTACTGAAAAGTAGACTCTGAACGGACAGCCGGTAAGACCATGAACCATGCGTGTTGGACTTTGTTGCAAATGTTATTTGTAGCAAGCACTACCTGTTGCGAGTGGGGTTTATTTCTTAATGGGGTGCGCTAATGAGGCATTGAGGCGCTGGTGCTGGCTTGTAACATTATATGAGTTGTGGTATTTGACTGTATTAGGAATAAATGGTGTGCTGTAAGTGTCTTAATGACAATATGTGGAATGCTGTTTTATTGATTCAGATGTTTGCATTAATGCGGTTTAAAACGGGGGGTTCTATTTTTAGTTTATCTAAAAGTTAAATATTAAATTGCTAAAAAGAAAAAAAAAAAGTATTAAGGGTGAACTTTCCTTTTAATAATTCATATGGGCAGAAGTGTTAAACCTATTGTTCGATTGTCTAATTGGTTAGCTTTTCATTGCAATTTATTGCGTTGAGTAACTCATTTATGTGTTTCCCCAGTGGTTTGATCTTAAACTTTGATGTTTGGAGGAATTTTATTCAGAACAAGTTATGTATAATTGTGTGGAAATTTGAAGCTGAGATTGGTCATTCATTGTATATTTTGTGTGTATGTATATATATATATATATATATATATATATATATATATATATATATGCATTTAAAGTAAAATTTTGTGTTTGCTCATAAGATAGATTGGTGAAAGTTGGTGTTTTGTGGTTTAAGGTTTTTCACCTGTAAATGCCTGGCTTGAGGAAAGCGAAGATAAAATAAAAAGGGATAAAGAGTCCAAAAAGAAGGCCTGGTTATTCTGAGTGAAATCCAGTTATATGTTCAGTTTTGGTACATCTCTATCAAGTGAGGGGTAAAGCACAGTAAGAATTGTGATCACTTGACAATCATTGAGGGGAAAAATGTAAAAATATATACAGTAAGGACAATATAATCGTAATTTAATGTATCCCTTCTGCTCTTTAAAAAGCACAATGTCTGACTGACAAATATGTCTATTATTAGCACATTTTAATAATTTAATTAATATTAAGCAGTACACCTATTTCCTGTAATCACTCTGCGTTAAAGCAATTTTTAAAACTAGCTGTGAACTGGATGCTGTTCTGACTGTTGTTGCCATGGTGCCTTATTTACTTTCAAATCGCATTGTCCACAACCTGATCAAAGGACCAAACTTTAAAATCAGTGCAGGGTAGTGTCGCAAGTAGTGATGCTTAGGCTTTAACCTATGTCCTGGAAAGAAAGAAAATCTACAAGCAAGATATTCTTGGATAAGAACGTCAAGGTATGCAACCTCTGGCAATAAAATTTTCTGTGCACAAATCAGCTCCACAATGTCTTTTAGCTGAAGGGTCAACTGCCAATCATCATCTGTGGGCTCTTTCACCTTGTCACACATGATCACAGGAAGAAGTCTTAGAAAATTCCAGTTCTGAACAGCCTGACCATAAAGCTTTACTCCATTGGAGTTTACTGCACATGGCTTACTCAACACATCAGAGCCACTGTACTTAAATTTCTTAATGCGTCTATTCAGAATTGAATAAGTGAACCACTTTTTTTGCTTGATGAAGTACTTCAGGTAAAGGGCTAAATCATAGGAAAGGATACCCTCAAAAATGTCATGGCCTAAACAAGGTGGCAGGCCAGGCATACAAACATCGAAGTAATTCAATGAATTAAAACTCAGATATTATACCTTCAACGTTTTGTTGTTCCTCAGACTGTAAAATGCATTTGGATCTGTTTGAAAATCTGTTCGGGTTGTCCGGCAATACCTGCAGAAATATTCAGAAAAACTAAAATTTTCTGTAAATCCACCGATATTATGAGACCCCAAATTGTCCCCTGCAATGCACAAAACAGTCCCTTTAACTTTTTCCTCTGCCACCGTTATTCCATTGTCTTCCAGGTCTTTTAAGTCTGCAATGAGCCTTGAGAAAACTTTGTCATGGCCAAAGTGTTTGAAGTCTTTTTCCTGACACAGCATTACAAGTGACATGTGGTCTGTACTTGATGAGGTGGTAAATTAGCCAGAGACAAATATACAGCTACTACTTTGTGCTGCTTTTTGCTGAACCTAATGGGTTCACCGCCTCAAAAGAATCTTGATATAGAATTAGTTTTAGACATGATGGGTTTTGAGAAAAGAACTCATTGTTTTTATATACCTGACCATCACTGACATCACAAAGCACATCAGTGTATGGTACGTATGTACCCTGTGCAGCACAATTCTGCCATAAGTCTGACTCCAGTAAATGTCTCAAAGTGTCTTTCAATGGAACATAGTAGGCAAACCTCTGTGACCTTGTTTCATCCCTTCCTAAGTACAACTTTACAGGTTCTGTGTATCTAAACATCTGTTTAAAAGCCCTAGTTCTTGAAAAATTGGTTCTCATTGGTCCTTCATGACTAATGGTGAAAAGGTCAGATTCCTTCACAACATCACATATACTACCAATAACCTCATCTGTTAATTCAGTTAAGTCACTTTTCAGGAATGCACTTAATTTATTCAAAGTATATGTCTGTCCTAGTTCATGTATGCTTAGCATCTCTTCAATAATATTTTGTATAGTTGATGCTGGCAGAAGAAACTGCCCATGTAATTTCAAGTAGAAAAGAGAAATATTTCTAAGAAAAAGGTCACTGAAATTTTCTGTAAGATGGACTTCACCTTCATCAGTCTCACTAAATCTCTCTGTAGGGCCTGTAACTAACGGTTCAGTTTCAAGAAACTGAGAAACTGTCTCCTTATTAAGATCTCTTATACTGTCCACAGAACATTGTCTGTGTTTCCTGGACATGTAGGCTGTAAACGACGATCTCACAGTGAACGTATGGTCGCATCCTGTCACCGGACATGTCACAACACGTCCTTCGGCTATATGTTCCTTTAAGTGAGCTGTTAGTGATCTGACATCGCGACATTGGCGCTGGCACATAGACATATTACACGTAAACACCGTAAGGGCATTTGTAGTATCAATATATGAATCTGTGTTATGTTTACGGTAAAAATGAGCCTTAAATTCCCCATATGAACGAAACGTATTGTGGCAATCTGTAGCGCCACACTTGAACACGCATCGTGGTTCATGACGGTGAAGTTTGACATGTAAAACATGTTCCCTAAGGGTTTGCACTGATGTTCCACAGAAATAACAACTAAACATTGTAACTGCGTGAACAAACACGCACTCTATTGCTGTTTTAAACACCTAAATGCTGTTTCACATCCCGCTTGCAAATCTAAGTTTTACATGTGCTGCCAAGATACGTTCATGCGCCGTCAACACGGTACATGCTACTCGTGTTTAAAACCACACACTGCTTAACACTGCTTAAAACGATTTAATTTAACTTACCAATTTGCCCAGACACATTTATTTTATTTTATATTCCCACTAGTTTGTAGATTTTTTTTAAATGTTATGTTTGTTATTGGGTGCTTTCCACTTCATGTACCCACATACAGCGCTGGCTTAAAGCAATACATTCTGGTCCTGACGCAATGCATTGTGGTTAGATTTTTATCGTCCGCTGCATTATGTCACCATGTCACGTCGTACAAAAACCTCGCGAGAGCAAGACAGATCATCCTGCACCTCTTAAGTGTTATGTAGTTTTGCCTGAAACGCAAAAATAAAACAAAGCAATTAAAGCCGATCAGTGGCTCAAATTCTGCTGTAGCGATTGAAGAACTTTTGTCGGAAGTTGGATTCGAACCCACGCCTTACTTCGGAGAACAGAATACCCCTTACTTTGAAAGGCCATTTTCGCTGCGCAGGAGGCTTTAGACCGCTCGGCCATGGGGCAGTTTCCAGTTGAACCCTAAGGAGTAGGTTAAGTCCAGCCTTGGCTTCCAAGCTGACGTTTTTCTACATATGTGCTTGTGTATATCATGGACAGTAAGAGGGGGCAGGCAAGGAGAGAATTTCTCTCTTTGGGGATCAATAGAGTGTTGTTATTATAACGTCTAAAACGTATGATGGTCTGTCGATAAATCAATAACAATATCAATGAAGTCAATGTTTATCTAAAGGAATCAGAATTCAGGAAAAGCCAGGGGCCGGACCGAGTGTAGGGGGCGTGGCCAGAGACAGCCTGCTGACTGTTCCAAATCATGGGTGCATGTTACAAGTCCGGAACATATTTTAACTTAGTACTAACTTAGCATCATATTTGATCTGATTCGACTGAATATCCCAGGTTTCCATCTCTCATGCATCTGGTGTGACGTGTTTTCAGACTCTCAGGCTGGCGCAAAGAAATCTTACGGGAATTGAACGTCTCACTCCGGTCAGCTGACCAAAGTTGGTAACCTTGGTATTGTGTGTAGGAGATTCGGTATAACTATAATTTCGTTCTCCATTTACATGCCCGTAGTGTCTTTAACCGGCTGCACAAACTGGATCCGCCTCCATTACGACACAACTTTGCCCTTATTGGCTTAAGAATTTAGTCACATACATGACGTATATCTGCTATTTCTCCCGAGAAGCAGGTAAAGCAGTGGTAACTGCTTTGTAGTTAATTTACCTGGTAAAATTAAGTTTAAATAAATGATATAAATACTGTAATAGTACTCGTGAGCTTTGTTTATTTGTTATTAGTTATTGTAATGTTGCGCTGCTTTATTTGTTTAATCGTCTAGTCTGTGGAGACATTCAAGTTAATCAAATAAGAATTGCACTGTACACTGTACATGACCATAAAAACTTTGTATCCTTGAAATAAATGTTTTTGATCTTTTCCTTGGCAGTTATCTTTTTACACAGGGCCTCTATGTACACGATAGTTTTTTTTTTCACGACTAACAGTATGGATCAGGAGTTGGTTATTGTAAAAGAAGTAATGTGCATGCAGGTGATATTTGTATAGATTTATCCACACCCTTGTAGCAGTGCTGCCATTGCAGTCAGATCTCGCAAACTAGGAGTATTAGTTGTCTTTATTTCTCTTTATTTCTT
Source organism: Brienomyrus brachyistius (assembly GCF_023856365.1). NCBI lineage: Eukaryota > Metazoa > Chordata > Actinopteri > Osteoglossiformes > Mormyridae > Brienomyrus > Brienomyrus brachyistius. Next base: position 30,898 of record NW_026043150.1, on the reverse strand, counting down.
GACGCCAACCCTCTCCATTAATCCGGGCTTGGGACTGGCACCTACCTGAGCTGGCTTGCTCCCTTAAGTGGCTGGGTTAGGCTAAACTATATATATATATTTACCAAGACTACAATAAAACATCTCGAAATGTGTAGTCTAGCAAAACGCAGTTTAAAGAAGGTAGCCTACCTGGCGAAATTGCAAACAAATTAAGGGCGTTAGGCAGCCTTTCCAAACCGCTTATCCTACTGGATCGCGGGGGGTCTGGAGCCTATCCCGGAAGCAATGGGCACGAGACAGGGAACAACCCAGGATGGCGGGCCAGCCCATCGCAGGGCACACTCACACACTATTCACTCACGCATACACTCCTATGGGCAATTTAGCAACTCCAATTAGCCTCAGCATGTTTTTGGACTGTGGGGGAAACCAGAGTACCCGGAGGAAACCCCACGATGACATGGGTAGAACATGCAAACTCCACACACATGTGACCCAGGTGGAGACTCGAACCCGGGCCCTAGAGGTGTGAGGCAACAGTGCTAACCACTGCACCACCATGCTGCCCCCTAAATGGAAAACCATTAAATACAAAAGGAAAACAAAAGTGCTGTAAGACTGTATACTTATGTGTATGTTAGTAAAGGCTGTAGCTGACACAACGGACCCCCCTAATTAGAAAGGGGTAATTGTACACATGTGGCATCCAGTATGTTCTTCTATAACAGTTAAAAAAAAAAAAAAAAAACTCACATTACACAAATTGGCACTATCAAAACGAGGATTATGGGGAAAATGGGGACTGTGATGGAGATTACATACACGTAGGCATGGTATTTAGTTTTTTTTAATCTGGTCACCTTCCAGAGTAATTGTAAACTAAAACCATCTTCACCCTATTTGATTCTTTATAAATGGACAATCAGTCGTGCAGTAAATGGGGGTATAGAGAGACACAGAGCTTGTCTAACAAGAAACCCTGGGAAGCTAACATTAATAGGGTGGGTATGGATAGCAAAACCATTGATACAGATTACAGATTTATATCTCACCTGAACCCTGGCGGGCTCCGTGCCAATAGGGGTTGGGATTAGGGTTAGTTAACTTAAGTAGTAATATTGATGTGTATATTCTCCTATTCTCCAGTCAGTGAATCGTGAAACGTAATGTTAATATGTTTCTATACCTATATGTTCTGCTTAAAAACCCATAAAGGCAAGCACAGTGTTTAGACATTCTGTTACTTAGACTAGTAAACACTAAGATCCTTCAGCTTTCAATTAACCTGACACAACAGTCTAAACAACAAATGTGTGCCATGTCATTTGTCATCTTTACATCTTGTATCCTTTATATGGTAATTGGATTTTCAAGGTGGAATTGCAGGTCGATCATTTTAAGGATCTAGATGTAAACCTCCCTGGTGTTGCTTTAATATTTTTTTTGCACAATTTGCTTCACACACTTCCTCCAGCAGAGAAGCTTACAATACTACACCCCACCAAATGACTGGATGATGCCTTTTTATTTAAGGTCTGGCTGTGAGCCTCGATTACCGATACACTATCTTCAGGCTCCTGCCGGGATCAGTCAGTATGGTGGACCTTTGGAGGAATGGGTACAAAACCATCAGGAAAGTTTGCAGGTGCTTCAAGAGTATGTGAAGGCTTAGTTGGAGGAACAAGCCACACCACGAAATCGGAAACACAATGAGTTGGTTAATGATTAGGGGTTTGATGAAGGTCAGCTGGTGTGTTTGCGGAACCATGTTCGAGGTAAAATACAGGATCATTGGGATGCCTGTTTGTATATGGTAGTTCGGTGTCCCCAAGATCAGGGTGCAGTTTACTCTGCAACTCCAATGGAGGGGGACGGGGTTGTCCGTCAAGTTCACCGAACAGAGTTGCGTCCAGTACCACAGGGGGTTGTTATGTCAGGGGAAGATGTTCTGGTAATGTCTCCTGAGTCTGGGTTGCCCACAGGGGCAACAGAAATGGAATCGGATGAGGACTCTGTGATTTTACGGGGACAGGGCTGGTGGGAGGGGTCGCAATAGAGCATCCACAAGTAGGCCTCGTATAATGGAGGAGGTTATGTCCCCCCCGAGGTGTAGAGACCAGTTAAACGTTCGGTGAGGTCCACCACTGGTCATCATACCAACCCTTATAAGTTACCACGGTCAGTGAATGATCGTTCGGTTGGGGAGGAAGACCAGTGGTTTGGGGATAGAATTCTTAGCTGTGATCGTTGGGTCATCAATTTCATTTTGGGGGATGGATTGTAGCCAGGCAATTATAGGCAGGTATAGGAACTGCAGTTCGGACTGGAGGCATAGCCGGGGCGAGATGGCTGTGCATGTTCCGATGGTAGGGCATATTGGCAAAGGAGCAGGCACGGGAAAGACAGGCAGGGTCCTGATAGATTTGGTGGAGCATCGGCGGGCATATTGAATTTGCAGTGTAGCAGCCTTTCTGTTTGCTTGTTTCAGGGGTGAACAATCTTATCCGCAAAGGGCCGGTGTGTATGCAGGTTTTCGCTGCAACTCCCTAATTAGATTTCTAATTAGAGGACTGATTAGCTGAAGAGTCCTCATACCTGGTTTTGAAGAGCTGACCTAAAGGTTACCCCAAAAACCTGTTTTTTTTTTGTTTGAATGGGGCAGTGAGTCATGGGGTAAACTACTGTTCTTTAGGGGTTTTCAAGGTGGAATTACGGGTCGATAATTTTAAGGATCAGGTTGTAAATCTCCCTGGTGTTGCTTTAATATGTTTTATCTGAGGTTGTATCGTGTATTATCAAGCCAGCCGGCTTAGTGGCCTCGGGAGCGGGGTTTAGTGGGAGCAGCTGGCTAGTTTTATTTTCTTTTTTGTTTGTGTCTTTTTCTTTGTTGTATGTATATTTTGGGTTCATTATTAGGCAGGCTGGGCCTTTTGGCACCTGTAGTCTGGGTGCTGGATTGCCCATAGGGGTCTTTTTTATTGCTGTGATTTGCTGTGTCATTCACTAGTGTGATTTGTGCTGGATGTGTTTTTAAGGTTGTGCTGTGGCGTGTACCTGAGCAAACTTTGGGCAACCTGTTCTCTTGTTGGCTTTATTGACAAAGGGTGGATTAGTCTAATTACGGCCTGCTACAAATAGCTGCATATAACGTATAAAAAAAATCACCTTATGGGTGCTCCGTAGGGTAGCAAGATCTTGAGTTTTTTTACAGTACTCGGGTACGTTTTAAAATTTTCGACCAATCAGCAAACATTATTCTGACAGCATAGCTGGGAAACCAATGAAAAGTGAGTGCAACGTTCTAGAACTTGACTTCGGGTTGACGCTCCCTATAAAAGAGCTGGGTACTGCTTCAAGGCGTTCAGTTGGCGCTACCTCCTGATAGAGTAGCACTGTACGGCTCTTGTTCCGTAAAACAACATCAAAAGGATGAAAAAAAAAACAATTTTTAAAGAAGACGAAAAAAACATCGTCTAAAAAAATAAGCCAAAAAAATAATATCCGAAGAAGGAAAAACATGCAAAGTAAAAAAAACAGACAAAAATAAAAAACAATATCCAAAGAAGAAGGAAAAAAACATCCAAAGGGAGAAAACAAGAACTGAAGGGCAAACGAGGTAGGAGGAAATACAAATTTCGTTTCAGCACCGTTGGAGTGCCAAGCCGTGAAAAGCATTTGGCCAGAAGACAAGGTAAGTGTTGTAGCTGTTATTTTAAAACAGCGCTTTTCAAAATGCTGCTTTATAATCGTTTGAGATCGTTAGCCAGTGTGACAGCTGAAGGCTTTTTGAGTTTACCAACATAAAGTTTTATTTCTGTATTAGGACATTGTCAGGAACAATGATGTGTTCATCGCTATGATGTGGTCAAAAAGCGATGCATTGAATCTTAGAAACATTTGTGATTTTTCAAACAATGCTTTTCCTTTTATTTAATCAGTAAAATTTCCATCGGTTTTATATAGTGCCCCTTGAAATATGTCTTTAGCTCATTTTCCGGGCATTTTACTAGAATGCATCCTGAGAAATACACAAGCTCTGCTGCATTTCCGTGCCTCGATGTTTAGTGCCGAGTATAATTGTTGCAGTTGCCTTTTATATATTCCATGAGACCTGTTGGTACCAAGAGAAGTGTGAGACTGTCAGGGTGAATTTATCATACAATCGCACGCATAAATACCTGAGGGTTGCCAGTCCTTTTGCGTTGTTACAGGAGGACTAGAGCTGACGAGTGTGTTTCTACACACTATCAAGGGCATTGTAGTACAGTTTTCTCAGGTGGGAGAATGCTGCCGATCTCCTATTTGACAATACAGCCCTTGATATATTAGAATATTACAGAACTAGAAGCCTTTTGCAAGGAAGAATGTGAGAAAATCCCAAGTACAAGAACTGAAAGCCTTTCAGCTGGCTATAAGAAGCGCTTGTAAGCTGTGATATCTGGCAGAGGAGGTGTTACTAAGTACTGATTACGTAGGGTGCCCAAACTTTTGCAGAGTGCCATAATAATGTTTTTATTTTGTAATTTTGTTCAATTTATGGCATAAAAAGTAACTATTCATCAATGTTTGCTGAAAATATTGTGTATTTTCCCCCCAGTTCCTAAAGAGACTGTATTAACTGATATTGTTGCTTTTGTAATTGAAAAGATGTTATTTGTCAAGGGGTGCCAAACCTTTGCATAAGACTGTACACAGTGTGTGTATGTGTTTATGTGAGTGTGTGTCTGTGTGTGTCTTTATATATATATATGTGTGTGTGTGTGTATATATTTCTGTATATGCATGTGTATATATATATTTATATATAGTTCACACACATTCAAACTTATTTGAATACACATTCAAAATAATTTTTATTATTATTATTTTCGTTTTTTTTTTTTTTTGTGTTTTAAAATGTTTTATTTTTGCAATGGAAATAAAAATAAAGCAGTCCTCCGTAGAGGAGGGGTGGTGGAGGGAATATATATATATATATACATATATATAAAATAATTGTCACACAACCTGGGTGACATGCCTTACCTGCTCACCCAGTTTTAGTGCACCTTAGTTATTCATAATGACCATCTAGTCTCGATACACCCATATATATATATATATATATATATATATATATATATATATATATATATGTGTATATATATGTGTATATGTGTATATATATATATGTGTATATATGTATATGTGTATATATGTATATATGTATATATATGTGTATATATATATGTATATATGTGTATATATATGTATATATGTATATATATATGTATATATATATATAGATATTTTTTCTTTTTCTTGTGTTTTTTTTTCGCAATGGATATTAATAATAAAGCAGTCCTCCGTAAAGGAGGGGTGGTGGAGGGAATATATATATACATTTATATAAAATAATTGTCACACAACCTGGGTGACATGCCTTGCCTGCTCACCCAATTTTAGTGCAACTTAGTTATCCATAATGACCAACTAGTCTCGATACACCCATAAATATATATGTGTGTATATATATATATAGTTTTTTTGTGTTATTTTTTTGCAATAGACAATAAAAATAACGCAGTTCTCCATAAAGGAGGGATGGTGGATGGAATATATATATACATATATATAAAATAATTAATGTCACACAACCTGGGTGACATGCCTTGCCTGCTCACCCAATTTGAATGCACCTTAGTTATCCATAATGACCATCTAGTCTCGATACACCCATAAATATATATGTATATATATAGTTTTTTTTTTTCGCAATGGACAATAAAAATAACGCAGTTCTCCGTAAAGGAGGGATGGTGGATGGAATATATATATACATACATATAAAATAATTGTCACACAACCGGGGTGACATGCCTTGCCTGCTCACCCAATTTTAGTGCACCTTAGTTATTCATAATGACCATCTAGTCTCGATACACCCATAAATATATATGTATATATGTATTGTTTTTTTTTTTTTTTTTTTGCAATAGACAATAAAAATAACGCAGTTCTCCATAAAAGAGGGATGGTGGATGGAATATATATATACATATATATAAAATAATTGTCACACAACCTGGGTGACATGCCTTGCCTGCTCACCCAATTTTAGTGCACCTTAGTTATCCATAATGACCATCTAGTCTCGATACACCCATATATATATATATATATATATATATATATATATATATATATATATATATAGTTTTTTTTTTCTTCGTAATGGACAATAAAAATAACGCAGTTCTCCGTAAAGGAGGGATGGTGGATGGAATATATATATACATATATATAAAATAATTGTCACACAACCTGGGTGACATGCCTTGCCTGCTCACCCAATTTTAGTGCACCTTAGTTATCCATACTGACCATCTAGTCTCGACACACCCATATACACACCCGAAGCTCTGATCTCAGATCAGTTCCATGCCTCCAGAATCTAATGTTACCCTCAAGGAAGAAGGGAAGCTATGATGAGTAAAAAAAAGGTTATTAGAGTGTCCTGTCAGCGTTGGGCTTCTTCGGCCTCCGCCATTGATTTTTCGGTTTCAGGATGGAAAGTACAAGGTGGCTCTGTGTTGATGAATAATCCAGGAAAAAAATGCCACAAAGGCATGGAGTCACACCAGTGGAGTCTTATCCTTGCAATAAAGACCCCTGTATGACCTTTGCTGAATATTTCCAGTTTAGTGGAGCTGATCTGTGAGTAATGCAGTTATGCAGCAGTTTCTGATGGTTTCCGGTTTTGCAGGTGGTGTCCTTTTCAGCTTGGAGGAGGGAGCCTCCTTCTGGAACCAGATGTTGACCTGGAGAATCGTGAGTGACGTTTCCGATTAGCATACCTGATCTCCTTGCCCCGCCACGGGGCTCTGGTGAAATGTAACTATTCAGTGACCCGTATCTTTCAGTTCTTCGCTTCCATGATCTCGACCTTCACCTTGAACTTCTTCATGAGTATCTACCACAACAAGCCGGGAGATTTTAGTAACCCAGGTCTCATCAACTTTGGACGCTTTGACAACGATGTAAGTTTCCCATTTCTGTCGGTGTTGTGATGTAGATTGTCCTTTTTAAAAGTCTGTAGATGGAATCTTGAAAATCAAAATATTGGGCATCGGTAATTGATCTGGTTGTCTTGGCCAATGGTATGCTGTCCGCAAGTCAAGTAGCTCTTGGGAGATGTCGGCCGTTACCCTCTGACATTGGTTTCCTGCCTCCCGTTAGTCAGTGGGGAAAATGTGATGTTTATGGATGTCTGGACAACTTAGAGTGGAGAGCATTTTATAATCATTACCTCGTTTGGGAAAGGCGAAAGAAGACGGTATAATTTTGACCAAAATCCAGAATGAGACCAAGTTCACACTGTTCCCGAACATGTTTTGGTCTTTCCTGTCCGTGCCGTTCAAGAAGGGGCTGATCTGTGAACTTTATGGGGAAACAAGGGTGAGAGAGAAAAGGATGAGCTGTTATTTCCAGAAAGGGCTCGACTCGGTACCCTGTCACATGAGCAGTGATGTATTTTTACCTGCCTTCTGGTCACATGGGTTGGAAAGGAAACCATGAAACGTTTGTTGGGGGACTTGGACACAGCCCCCACCCCGCAGCGCATGACTTTCCTGGGAGGCCCCCTGGGCTGGAAATATAGTCATCACCTCGGTGGACATGAGTACCGCGCTGTTTTAGTTGGGCCTCCTGGTTTAGGTAGGCATGTTAGCCATGGTTGTGGATGTTTCTCGTTACAAGAGAGGCACCTGTAGCAGTTTACATGGTATGCAGATACGGTTGTTTATTTTATTTTTTTTAAACGCAGCAGAATTTTTCCCGCCTTCGGTGCCTGAAGTTTTTGGGAAACGTTTGCCCCGGATGCCCACTGTATGCTTCCTGTAGGATCACAACACGTTCACCATTTTTTTAAAAATTATACACTACTGTGCAAAAGTCTTAGGCAGGCAAAGAAAATGATATTTAGATTATCCTCGTGTTGGTGTAAAACTATGATATTATGCCTGTGAAAGTGTGTCAACTTCGCCATTTCAGAACCTCTGCTAAAATCATCCTAGTATTTGCAGCGACCGTCCAATGCAGCCATGTGTTTTTTTTGACTTGGCCACCAGCACACCTCATACAGCTAGTCAGTCTCTCACTGACTTTTTAAGCCAGTATATTTAACTTTTTTTAATTCAGCTGTTGGTGAAATTTAACAAAATCATGGAACGGCTGAGGTGCCCCTGAGGAGAAGTTTGGGAACTGAAGCGGTGTTCATCTAGCCATCCAACTAGATATCAGTAACTTTTTAGAAAATAGAAGAAATTACTGTGATGTTGTCATTTGCATGTTTGACTGGAGGATTCTGGGTATTGATTTTTTTTCTTTTTTTTTACCCCCCCCCCCTCAGAGCACGGAGTACTACCTGTATGAGATTCCTCTGTTTATCGTCATGGGAGCCTTCGGTGAGAGAGAGAGAGAGAGAGGGAGCGTCTTATTGTGGAAACCCAAACCTTGCTCTTTTACATCTTAACGGACTGGTTCTGTTTCTGGTTTTCTCATGCCGGGCCCATGTCTCTTTCCCCCCCGCAGGTGGATTGCTGGGAGCACTGTTCAACGTCCTGAACTACTGGCTCACCATCCTCAGGATCAGGTGTGCCTGTGTGCGTGTGCCTGTGTGCGTGTGTGTGCCTGTGTGTGTGTGTGTGTGCGTACTTCTGTGCGCATGTGTGCCTGTGTGTGTGTGTGTGTGTGTGCGTACCTCTGCCTGTGTGTGTGCACGTAAGTGAGGCCTGTTTGGTTTTTACTGTGTCACGCCTGTCTGAAACTTAGGCATCTTAACACTTGAAATTAAATAATTAAATAAATATATCCCGAGACTGTGGGGCTGACCTTGAAACTGCCCCACACTGGTTTGATGCAAATGAAAGTTGTCCCACAACAAAATCATTAGCTGAGCCACCATGCCCCCCCCCCCCCATCCCCAGGTATATCCACCGGCCCTGCCTGCAGGTGATCGAGGCCATACTGGTTGCTGCCGTGACGGCCACTGTGTTCTTCACTATGATATACTTCTCCAACGACTGCCAGCCCCTGGGGGAGGATCAGCTGGAGGAATACCCCTTGCAGGTAAGGCAGCTGGAGGTGGGCTCTCTGTGATTTCATTGGCTGAACAGCTGAGAGGGTGTGTATCCTGTCCTCAGGCCTGAACCTCCACTTATCCCTCTCACAGCTGTTCTGTGCTGATGGCGAGTACAATTCCATGGCCACGATCGTCTTCAACACCCCGGAGAGGAGTGTCCGCAGCCTGTTCCACAGCCCCGCAGGTCCGTGGAGTTTCCAGCACGTGTTTCAGGGCAGGATGGGTCGTGACCTGAAGCCGGATTGGTCGCCCCTGTTGTGCCCTTCTTCTGGAAGAGATTATAATTACAGTCCGTTGTCCATCTTTAGAATGAACACCTGTGTTTGATATTGGTGACAGGCTGGCTAGGTCCGGGGCAGCTGTTTGAACAGTCAGACTCGTCTGCCACCTCTGTCGTGTCGTAGGTTTGTTTACGGGCCGCTTCTGGCTGATTGTTTTCCCAGACAGACAGCTAAACCCATACACACAATCCTCCTCAATTATTCAAGGCTTCCCTCATTTGGGATGGGGGGACTGTCACCCTGCCTGGGGAGAACAGGAGCGCTTCTCAAGTGCCCTGACGAATGCCACCGTAGGCAAGTTCGAACGGCACTAAACTGTGTTCATCCATGCCCTCTAGTGGATGAAAGACATACCAAAGTAACATGGCTTGGTCTTGATCGGCTCCAAATTGCACTTTACACCAGGTAGAAAAATGGAAATGATCATATGAAAAATGCCATTCATCATGAAATAATTTCTGTACACCTGTATCCTCATTACAAGGGTGAATCAAGTAAAACTAGCTGGTTTCGCTAGATTAGCGTTCTTGGGGATCAACTACATGATCAACATTTTAGCAAAAACGTGGGAAACACTGACTTAGGTGATGAATTCCACCACCACCACCCCCCCCCCCCCCCCGGCAGGTTCCTACAATCCCGTGACCCTGGGAATCTTCACCATCACCTACTTCTTCCTGGCCTGCTGGACATACGGCCTGACTGTGTCCGCCGGGGTCTTCATCCCCTCGCTGCTCATCGGCGCCGCCTGGGGGCGGCTCTTTGGCATTTTGCTGGCCTCCATTACGCCGCACAATTCCATACAGGTACATCAGGACGGGTCGCCGTTCCTGGGGAAGCGCCGTATAGCCGGTGAGGCGGCGTGGTCCGCTGGCGGAGGAGGGGCCGTCACGATAGCAGAACTCTTCCCTCAGCAGAGAGAAACCTCACAGTGGCGACGTTTTCCACTGACCTTGATTTTTTTGCACATTTTGAAGAAGCAAAACTGAAAATCCGTTAATGGGTACGATTATATTTCAGGAGGACAAGCCCTCAAACGCTTTCAGTTTGATTGAAGTGGTTTTTGTGGCGATTCGCAAAACTGAAATGGAAGCCGATTTTGCGAACTTGTTGCTGTGTAGGACACGATGACTTGGTTCTAGAGCTCGTATCTCATGAAAAGCTCAATCCATGTTGAGGCACGGAATCATAAATTGCAGGTGTTGTTTCCATGATGTTACTTAATGGAAACACCCTTTATGCAATTTCACTTTGTCAACAAATTTGCTTGTTTGTGCAGAACTTTAATGGAAACGCTGCAGGTTTTGATATATTAAGGAAATTGAACGGGGTCTTTAGAAGTCAGAGGGCCTCCTTCAACACCCGCTTTAGATTGATTTCCTCTTTGTTGTCCAATCAGATTTACTCTTTAAGCAGTCACGTGACTCTTTGAAGGTGCCCTATTGGTTAGTGCTGTATCGATTTCCTGGGCCGCCCAGCGTCATGTCGGCATAGATGTAGTTTAACATAATGTTTGTTGGAAGTAAAGCCCCCTCGAAGTTTTTGAATGAGCATGTTTTATGATTTGTGGCGTTTCGTTTGACAGACCTTGGCCGACCCTGGGAAGTACGCTCTGATTGGAGCCGCCGCCCAGCTTGGTGAGTGTCCGTCCGCGGTCAGCCTGCTTTTCAGAGCTCGTCTAGAGGTGCATGGAGGCACATGAGGCTTCGGGTTTGCGTCTGTTTACGAAGGTCTTTGCCAGGTGGGATCGTGAGGATGACCCTCAGCCTGACTGTCATCATGGTGGAAGCCACCGGAAATGTCACCTACGGCCTACCCATAATGCTGGTTCTGATGACGGCGAAGATCGTGGGCGATTATTTCGTGGAGGTCAGTGTTGACGTTTCGGGTTGGAGCGGGTTGGTCCATTTGGCATTATGTGTGAGCCTGTCAGTGAGTGATGAGCTCATCGCCTTTCAGACCGTGCAGAACTTGGAATCGGGCCAGTCGTGTTTCGTTAACTGCTCCGGTCTCATGTTTGCTTTTGGTGTGGGTGGTGCAGCTAGCCACCAGTCTGACGCCATCTTTTTTTCATCTGTCCTTCCAGTGACTGATTTTGAGAACCCTTCCGTTGTTTTTGCACAGCTGTCTAACTTAAGGTGGCACATCATGCTGTGACAGCTCGTTTCGCTTCTCTGTTCCTCAATGTGCCAGCAAATCTGCTTAGAGGAAGTAAAACTTCAAGGGGTGGCAGCTTGTGAATGTTGTGCAGATGTGATCCTAAGCTCTTCTGAGTGACTCGAATTTTCCCACAGGGGCTATACGACATCCACATCAAGCTGCAGAGTGTGCCCTTCCTGCACTGGGATGCCCCAGCCACCTCCCACTCCCTGACTGCCAGGTATATTGCCCCCTACAGGATTTTCCCTGCTAATGCTTCAATGAGCCCAGTACACGCCTTTAGCAAGACATTGGTGCTTCATTCTCACTGTATATTCAGGTTTGGTGTGTCTGTCCATTCAGGGAGGTTATGAGCTCTCCAGTAACCTGCTTCAACCTGGTGGAGAAAGTGGGCACTATTGTGGATGTGCTCAGCAACACCTCGACCAATCACAACGGGTTCCCTGTAGTCTCCGGGTTGAGTGATGGCTGTGAGGTATGTCCCTCCCACTAGGGGTGATTTTGTTTTCCTGGAGATTTGTCACATGATGTACTTTGGGGCTTTGCTAATCTGAATTTTGTGCTCTTAGCCAGGGAAAATCTGTGGCTTAATCCTGCGTTCCCAGCTTATCGTGCTCCTGAAACACAAGGTGAGTGTGACCTAAGGTTCCTGCAGAGGTCAGCTGAATAAGGAGCATGTCTGTCCACACTAACACCTATCAGGGTGCTTGGTGTATATGCATGCCTGTGAATGACAGTGCGATTGACCAATGAGGGGTCTGTTTACTGCGTACACGGTTGCGAATGTCAGTGCAGCAAGCCAATGAGAAGTGTGCTCATCCACGTTGTGACCGGTGTACTCTTTTCAACCAGGTGTTTGTGGAACGGGCTCGTTCTCGTCTCAATCTGCGCAAACTGCAGCTGAAGGACTTCCGGGATGCCTACCCTCGCTTCCCTCCGATCCAGTCCATCCATGTGTCCCAAGACGAGAGGGAGTGCATGATGGACCTGACGGAGTTCATGAATCCCACCCCCTACACTGTCACGCAGGTACTAGTCTCAGTCTCAGCCTTGGTCTTGGTCCTTGAGAACCAGAGACACATTTGACTAAACAGTCATGTTCTGCGACTGTGTTCTTCTGCCTCTTTTTCAGGAGACGTCGCTTCCTCGTGTCTTCAAGCTGTTCAGGGCCCTTGGTCTGCGGCACCTCATTGTGGTGGACAGTGACAACCAGGTGCGTCTGCCTTGCGAGGTCCTCAGGCCTTCGTCATCTCCAGCACATATCTCCATTCTCATTGTAAAATTCGAAAATTACTGCATCGGTTTTCAGCCAGTGGCCGTTGGGCATCCATCTAGATCAAGGTTATCACCCTGGTTTCCTGTGCTACTCCCACCCCTCCCTCATAACATAACCAGCTATCTATGCCCTGTTCTACGTACCAATCATGTTCCCGGTGCCCAGGTGGTGGGACTGGTGACGCGGAAGGACCTGGCCCGTTACCACCTGGGCAAAGACGGCCTGGAGGAGCTGCAGCTGGCACAGACGTGATGCGTGGAAGGCGACTGCCGCGCTGCTCACCAGGCCAACCCCCCCTGCCCCCAGTCAGCCCCCGCCAGAACCCGCACCGGTCGTGCATTTCAGCAAAGTCCGGAACCCGGGATGCCAATGACTGACTTTCTGGTTTCGTTCACCGAGGGTTGGTTGTGATGGGGGAGGGGATCGATTCCATGTGTGTTTTGCGACTTTTTGTTGCCCCCTCCCAGTTTGCACATAAAATAATTTATCCGTTATGTTTTTAAAGCACTTCAGAGAGAGAGTGAGTGTGTGTGTGTGTGTGTGTGTGTGTGTGTGTGTGTGTGTGTGTGTGTGTTCTACACACACTTGGGTGTCAGTCCCGCTCTGTGGTCATTTGCAAAGCTTTGGTAGCATTGTGATATACATTAGTGTAAATGTGTAAAAAGCATTTCAAGCTGTGTGTGTGAGAGAGAGAGAGAGAGAGAGAGAGAGAGAGATTAGCCAGGCCAATAACGTTCCTCTTTTACTCAGAGTTTTTTGAGTGTGGTCTATTGACAGAGGGTACCACAGTTTTCTTGTGACTTTAGTTTTACTTTAGGGGAAGTTAATTTTCCTCTCCCAGATAATTGTCTTGCACATTGTACCATTAACCAATGCCTCCCACCCCTCCCATGCCAGTGTAGGTAAGACCAACCCTGCCCCCCCCCCCCCCCCCGGAAAAACCCTGACTCGCTTTGACCTTTTTCTCTCATGCTGGATGCTAGCGGTTTTTAACATACAGTGTTTTTTCTCGTGAATTCGCCCATTGGCTGACTGCCACACTGCCTGCGTCCTCCCCCACCCACGCCAGTACGTGACAGTATGTATCCCCCCCACCCCGGGTGATTCTCCAGGTCCTGTGTTTTTGATGGCGATTTGTCTCTTGTTGCGCCGTACAGCCTCTAGGTGGCAGAAACCCTGGTTTCTGATATATACCTGAATAAATTATGCAAATCGGGGTCAGGTTTACATGGGTCGGGTGCCAAACAATGCCAGTAGTGTGTGTGTGTGTGTGGGGGGGGGTGACTTCACAGGTGCTCTCCTGAAAATGTGTGTATATCATTGTTTTTAAATGGCACTTACTGAAAGCAGAGTGGGGTTCAGGGCAGCTTAATGATTTGCAAGGTGACCATGGGTCGTGTTTGGCCAAGGGGGCGCTAGTGTGTTGAGGAAAGGAACTTATTCTGGTCTTTGCAGGCTGTGCTAGAAACCCAAACCCACCCCCATGGCTGTATGTGGCTCCGCACTTTAAATGCTTCTTACCCCACCTCGTTTCCCATCTGCGCCCTACAACTTACAAATCCTTGCAATGTCACGTGCAAGGGGGCCCCCTACTGGCCAAGCAAGGCCCTACAGTCGCTGGTGCCCTTGGGGGTCCAGCCGTACAGTTTTTGCCAACAGCAGAGTTTACACTTTGACTAGTTATGTGCTGTTTAGTTATTTTGTTTTTAATTAAGGTGAACTTGCCTAAGTGACCCTGATCAGTTAAATAGGGTTTTTACCCACCCAACAAGCCTATCGAAAATGGACATACCAGTTAAACGGTAAACGATGTGAATCCCTTATCAGATTTTGATTTTATTCTGAATATTAAATGTCGTGTTTTAACTCAACCTTAAATAAATTAAAGTATCTCCATTTTAAAGAGCACTGTGACTGGATGAGAGAATTGTTTCGGCGTTGGCAAGTACCACCTTAGCGTACATTTATAGAAACGGCTGAAATATACTGGATAATTTTGCATAATTTTTATTTTGCCAAGCTTGATTTTCTTCTGTGATTTCTGAAATCTAATAAAGGTTTTGATGCATATGCCTATTTGTATTGCACGAGTCAGTCATGCTGTTTAATAAGAATCATTTGTATTTATACAAACAATGATAAAAAAATTATTGTATTAAATGGCGTGTTTGATGATACTGCTGGTGACTCCGTGGCACTCTTTGAGCAACGTGTCCGTATCCTAATTTTCTACCTTCTGACACACAAATTCTCAGACTAAATGAGATTACTGCAGTCCCGTTGCCGGGGTAATGCAATTGTTTAGGTGGATGTCGCTGAATGCATTTCAGTGGGAGGTCCAGAAAGCCTGGGACGCGATTTGACGGGGTAGAAATGAGATGAACGGTTCTGTTGTACCTTGCAGATTTGTACCTTGCAGATTTCCCTCGATTTGCTTATTAGTTGCTGGAAATCAATATTTAAAAAAAAATGTGCGTTGAACATGCCTTTCCATCCCGATCCATGAACCCAGTTTTCCCAGATATCAGCAAAACAATGAGAAATTCTATATATAAAAAAAAAAAAATCAACATTTGATTAAGTTTTATTAATGCTTGCTTTCATGTTAAAAAATTTTGGTGCACAATTTAATTTTTTTTTTAACACACAACATTTGGTTGAAATTGTAACGTGGAACATCAAGTCTGGGGCGCAGTTAAGGGGGGGAGATTAGGACAGTAAAAAACTTGGAACATAACTGCATTGGTGTGGGTTTGTGGCCCAATATGATATGCATTCATGGGGCCCAAATTCTCTAGCAGAATCACAGCATAGATTTCTTTGTATATTTTTTAGGTTTAAAGGACTCCGGAGATTGAGATATTGTGTTTTTAAAGTTTCCTTGGACTCCCACAGTAAATTTTACAGAGCTGGGGTCTCCATAACTTTTGCTGTGCAATAAATTTTGCTGACTGGGAAAGGGGGGGGGGGTTCCCCAAGATTTTTGCCGGCTCGCCTACCCATCGGCTCACCTTGAAAATGCCCAAAATGCCACCTGGCTGTTCAGCCCTGCTATAAAGTTGCAGAAAGACACGACGTTGTACTGTGACCTTACGATGTTACAGATCCGAGAAATAGCGTACTAAGCAGCACGTGTTTCCCTGCTGTGTTAAGGTGGGCCTTAGAAACCCATAACGCACTAATGCAGCTCTGGATGGCGGGCTATGCGTCAGTAATGCTGTCAGAGAAGATTCACTCATTAGTCTGATGTGAACTTAATCAGATTATGGGTCCTTTTTAGTCGCAGAATACAACATAATCCATGGCAAATGGACATCGGTGCCGTCTTTATGATGTTATGCTGACAGTGCCTTTAATCCCACCCCCCACCCCCCACCAATCCCTTTCCCAACTTCATGTTGTCTCTTAATCCTGTATGTTTCAGTAATATGAAGACGGAATTTCAGTATTCTCTGTTGCGGTTGTTTTATTTTTATCTCGCGAGTTTCATGCATTTTTAAGAACCGCGCAGAACATCAGTTAACTCTGTGCTGCTGGAATCCTGAGGATTGCCTTGATGGGTAGTGTAGGAGTTGAAGGATTTGCGTAGTCAGATTTAATTTTTTAAAAAGGAAATCTATTAAAAAGTAACATGCAAAGTAGTTTATTATTATTATTTTTTTTTTTTTTTACATAAGAATTTCAAGAGAAACTGAGAGCCTCGTTTTAATGGGCTTGTCTGGTAAAGTTAGTTTGACACTTGTACTGCATGTATTATTAAACATTTATCTATCCATCCATCCATCCATCCCGGCTCCGTCAACATGCAAACTTCAGTAATTCAAAACACTTAGTATTGAGCTTCCATTGTGAGCCTTAGCAGCCAATAAACAAACCGCCAATAATGAATATCACAGGCTTTGGTGATGGACACAGACTTCCAGACACGCCCCATATTCCTGACGCATTCCTCACCATGACCCTGTCTACTTCACATTCGCAGCCCAATATTTCATTCAAACTGGAGTTCGAAAGCTTGTTGGAGCCGAATGGACAATTTTAAAGACCAACATGGCAGAAAATTCAGTTCTGAAAGAAAGGAAGTTTCGATTTTTAATGAACTTATGAGATGCAGCAGAGATTCATCTTACCCTCAGTAATCTTTAGTTATAGCTTTCAGGGACTGGGATATAGATAATTTAGAAATGTGCTGCTTTTTAAAACACTAAGTAGGATTCCAATACTTTTCCAAGACACGGTATAATAGTATAATGTATTGTTGGTGCGCTGTGGGAGGGAGGTGCTGTCCTGGCAGGGGAGACAGGTGACTGAAACCTTTTGTAGCGATTTGTTCCGCCTGTCTGTTGGGCAGAATTTAGTTTGCTCTCTTTGTGCTTCCAGTAAATCTAGGTCCCGTTCCCATCATACCAGCAAGTCCGTGCAGGGTGGATCTCTGGCTAATCTCTTTTGTTGTTTGATTCCCTCCACGGAGGAAAAAAAAAAGAACTCGAGGTCACCTGCGGTTCCGAACCACATCTCCAGCAGGTCAGTGATCTCAGAGTAGCACATGCCGTTTATAAGCCAAAAGAAAAATGGTTGAAAAGTACGACACCTGTGTTATTCTATTTTGGTATTTAAGTGACAGAATTCCACTAAAGGTGAATTAAAAACTTGCTTAATTTATTGAGAAATGCTGAAGAAGTAAATGAACAAAGGATGAGAGAAGCTGCTGGAATCTGAAGCAGACATGATGCAGGTTCGAAACTGCACAGTTTTGATCTGGAATATGGGACACAATCCACATTATAAGCACTGAGCTAAATGCCAAGTTTTAAATGGCTATTTATCTATTACAACCATTGTTTCAGTGAAAGTTGTATGCAGATGTTTATTACTTAGTAATAAGGCAATATTTGGCTCAACTATGGTTTGTCTGTTACTAATGAAATAAACTTTTCCTATATATAGAGACACAGGACTTTTCTCACTTCTGATCTAAACCATAATTTAGTCTGTTCTTATTTAACATGACACTATAATAAAAATACATCCGAAGTTAAAAATCCTGGAAGACTGCGTCAAATAGAGCAGCAGAGCACCGCCCCCAAACAGCCTCTGTGGGGCAGCAGTGAGCTCAGAGTGCATCCCCCCCCCAGGAGGCAGTGTTAGGAAGAGCAGGCTGCTGTGGGACTTGCTGGTGACCCCAGGGACTTGGTCTTGCCGTTGTCCTCTAAGGCCTGGGCGAAAAGGGCAGGGTTACGGCTGGAGTGCCGCTGGCGTCTCACAAAGGGAAAGACACTGGGGCATGATGGGAAGGAGAACATGTTAGCGTTCCGCTAACACTTGTGGCACTGCCTTTTCTAAGTCAGCCATGTTGGAAAATCCTTGACTACCGTGGAATTACAAACAGAAACTGGAGAGCATCACAGGGGACGCAAAAGCAATTAACATTACAGAACTCTGTGTAGTCTTAGTGACGAAGCTAAGCTGAAGCCAGCAGTTCACACTAAGCCCAAAAATCCCTGGAATTAATCGTTAACAACCCCAGAAACAGAACCTGTGTGTATCCCACACCAATATGAGTCTTATCCCCTTATATAAAATACATGGAATATATTACAGAAAGACCCCTTTTATAGAAGATAATAGTTTTACCTTTTTTTGGTCTCTTGTGGTTCTATGGCTCTAGCCAGCATGTTTTTGTAGAGATCGGACTTTAAATAGCGGGCGTAGGAGTCCTGAGGGTGAGAGGAGAGGCCGAGAGCCCGTTTTAATGAAGCTGTCATCCACTTTCATGGCTGTGCACAGTTAATGCTCCTACCTTCTTCATCAGGAAATAGATGTGCATCTGGGCGTCATCCAGGACAAAACGATGTGGGCTTTTCATGCCCTGCAGGGTCTTCTCCATGGTCTTGCTGTCCACGTTTACCCACTTGCTGGCTCCCGGGGCCAGGAACTGCCTGGGGGGAAGGAAGTGATGAGCCTGAGCTTTGCAGTCCCACTGGGAGTAAGCAAGTGCCACATCAGGGCCTGCTCTAAATTCAACTGGGATGCAAACTGTCCCACTGGGCCACAAGGTCGCACTCACTTGTAGACCTCTTCCACCTTCTGCGGGATCGTAGCGCTCTCGCCGTGCCGGATGTCCTCACAGGCCTCCCAGAAACAGAGGTTCTCCACTGTGAATGAAACAGCGCATGCATCAGCTACCTGCAGGAGGCGCTCATCACGATGCCAATATGGAGGAGAATTGCCTTTCATAGAGGGATCATGATTATTAATTTAGCAGATGCTAGATCCTATTTTTTTTTTTTTTTGAGAGGGCAGGGTCAGTCAGTCCCTGGAGTAACTGATCGACGGCCCAATAGTGAGGTCACTCAGCTGACTCTGGGATTTGAGCTGATGACCTCCTGCAATGAATCCCAATCTGCTGAGTCACACACTGCCCAAATAGGCCCGCAGTGATCAAATAATGAATATGATTCTTACTTGCTGACGATGCCTCCATGAAGCTGATCTACTTGGGCGGGGGGGTCTACATGCTGCTCACCACTGAACTCCTTCTCCAGGTACTCCCTGAACTTGCACCGTCCCAGAGGGTCCCTAAGGAGCTCCGTGAAGCCGAACCCCCATCGTTCCACCCGCAGCTTGGTGGGTGTCTCCACCCTGCACCAGGAGGCGTGGAAGTGAAGAGACGACAGTCACCTCTGGGGGTGTGGCCCTGAAGAGGCAGGATGGGGCGCGGTAACGCACACTCACATGTCGGCATTCAGCGTCCAGAGTGCCGTGTCATCTGTTATCCAGGGGTTGCTGGGGGGGCAGCCTTGCATCATGGGGTCATGGTTCAGGTACTGCTCGCTGAACTTAAGGAAGCTGAACACAGAAGACCAGCCATTCCCAGTTTTAGTCCTACTTTCTATAATCCTTGCAAGTCATCAAATATTCAGGTTCAATGCTGGCATATTCCAGCAAACTGGAGCTCGAAATGGTGACGAAATGATTATACGTCATTGAACCCTATAAGGAAATTCTCTTTTCATCTCCTCCATCTTGCTCTCCATAGGTGAGAGAAAGCTTGGTAGCAAAGGGCAGCTGCCCGTAGAGGCTCCCAGGAACCTGGGGGTTAAGGGCCTTGTTCAAGGACCCACAAGTGTGCTGAAGCCAGGCTTGAACCGGCGACCTTCTGATCAATATTAAGTAATTATTTGCAGTTAAATACAGTTCAATTCAGTTTAATAGTCAACCGGTTTCAATATTAGTTAGGCATCATTAATCCAGGATATGTGTGACTCTGAGATTTATGGTGAAAGATGGATGGGCAGATGGACGAAAGAACGAAATAACGAGGTTAGATTTTCACAAAGAGCAGTCCCCAGCATTTTTGTCAGAATTAACATGAAATAGATCCCCCCCCCCACCAATCAGAGGCACAGTATACAGAATACCCAGAGATATCCCCCAGTTAGGGACTAATGTGGACTGGTGTCGAACCAGTGGTCCCCCAGCTATGCTGGGACTGAGGCTGAATCACAGGTGTTGGGGGGGGGTAGGTGGGGGAGGCTGTTATCCAACCTTTCCAGGCAGATGGAGGACTTGACCCTCGAGCGGCCCAGGGATTTCCTGATGTGTTCAATCTGGTGTCGGGAGCCATGAAAAATCACACGGGGAATATAAGAGTCAGAAAAAAGGCACAGCATGGTACACATCCAAGCCCTGATAAGAGCCATGCTGTTGTACCTTTAAACAGAATTTGTCAATATCTGAGAGCCAACAAAAGAAAACGACAACACAGATGTAGATCCTTCCGAAGCAATTTTCTTATGACAGCATTCTTAAGAGCCCACTTAATCACCCTCTTTGGTTGTTCTTGGCAACCATCCCATCAGCTGAAATAGGTTCACTCTAAATTCTTTCAGGCTTACCTCTCTTTTGTAGTAGTCCGCGTTCTGTTCTGTAAAGAAGGAAGAAACAAAACCGTCTCTAAACATGATATAAGCCACATGTTTATGGGAGTTTTACTTGCGCAAAAATGTTCTGAGGGCACAAGGTTCATTGGTTCAGAGAGATAACCAATCAGACTGTAGAAGTGGTGGATACAGGCAACTAGAGGAGGGGGGGGGGGTCAACCAATCAGATGTCTTGTTCCTGCCTCCTCTAGTTCCTTAGACCCACCTCCTCTACAATCTAATTGGTTATCTCTCTGAACCAATCATTTTTCCTTCTGCCCTCAGAACATTTTTGTGAGGGTAAAACTCCCACGAGCGAATCACATGCAAGGAATCAGACAGTAGGAATTCTGCTCACACTCAGCTCCTGGCTTTACTAAGCAGACATCCAGTCTAGAAACCATGAATAATATAGCACTATTACGAGTATGTATTGTGGGACTGCTGACGTACTTACGTTAGCATGGAAAACGAGAGCAGGAAGTGAGGAAGAAGTGAGACAGAAAGATGAGCACAACGAAGTGCTGTCACACTCACACACGAGCTTCCCTCGGATGCCCTCCCACCAAAAACACTGATTATCACTTCACTTCCTTGGGTAATTTGGGGGCCCAAGGCAACAGCCTATTCTGCCTATAGCTGCCATATATATATAGATATTAATATACATATTTTTTCTTCATGACTTTGATCTTATCTAGGCCCCGAGCGGCTCTCTTGTTTGCCCGGATCCGGTCCTGTGACTGACAGAGGCGATAAACAGCAGGTACTGGCATTACGGAAAAAATGTATATGCTTAATAAAAAGCTCAGACCAGCTGGACTCGGGAGTTGTGCCGGTTCCTTCGCTCAGGGCCTTGTTCTTGAACGCTGAATGTTCCCAGCTGCAGAAAATCAGAGGGTGAGAAATCCTTAGCTGAACTTCAGATGAAGAGTGAGCTCGTTTCTCTCAAGCAGACTGACGCCGGTCTAACGCTGCATTAATACCCCTTAGCACTACTGGTCACATTTCCCATGATGCCACTGGGTACAGCCCATGGCGACACTGCCCAGTAGGGGACAGTGTGACAGCTTTCCAAAAGGACCATTCGGTCCTGGAGGGCCAGTCGGTGACACAGTATCCATGATCAGGACTGGGGTACCCTGCTTTACAGAATAAACTAACCAAATGTCGATACTGAATGCAATCTGATTTAACATGGTTTCCTTAAATCCCAATTAAAGTGCTTCAGATCAGCTCAGGACTTAACAGCAGAGAGAGTATTTGGCAAATTATTACGCTGCTATTTGCAATTACATCCATTATCTCTCCGCTAACATGCAGCATTAAGCCTGAGCCGCAGGAATAGAGGTCAGATAATGGATCCGGTATTCCGGAGGTGGGATCCTCTTCCAGCTCGTTTAAAAGGCCCAACAAGTGGGGGGGTGGTGGGGGGGGAGACGCAAACACAGCATGTCTGCATTTTAGCTTCAGGCCGTCTCCCAGTCCCTTCGCACTCCTCTCTCCCAGATCCAAGCATCACCAGTCTTAGCGATGCGTCTCGTGTTTCTCGGGCAAAGAGAAAGGAGGCAGGAAGCGGCCATTTTGTCATTTGCTGGTTTTAATCCCCCCCCCCCCCCCCAGCTTCCCCCGTCCACCTGGCCGTACCAGAGTGCAGAGCGTCCCTGCCTTTTAAACACGAGCAGCACCTGACTGGGGGGCCCTACGCTGCGTGGTTTTTGGCTCAACTGTGTTTCCGTCTAATTGGCGTCAAAACGGTGGGTTTCATCAATGAAGGTGGTGTGTGGCTGAGCGGGTTGGCAGTCGCCGCCTATGACTGGAAGGTTGCCGGTTTAAATCCCACAGTCAGCAGAGTGACATCACCACTGGACCCCTGAGAGAAGTCCCTAAACCCCCAACTGCTCTAGTCTCAATAAAAGGTACATCTGCAAAATAAGCTGAATTTAGGATGTGATCCGCAGCTGCGTGGCTGCCATTCCCACCTCCTGATGCCGCCCCGGATGGGGATAATGGCCCACATAAACGCTGATGCTTATTAGCCCTGAGAGATGCTGCGCACCCAGCAGAAAGGGGCCCTAGTGACGGCCGGGATTAAGCCAGATACACACCACACTCTGCTCCTGTCCCACACTTTCATTCTCCACTCTCCTGTGTTATTCATGAACTCCAAATTACACTCAGCGAGGGTGCAGTTGCTCATTCCCGCAGCCTGCTGTCCTGTCTGTCTTCTGAAAGCTCTCGTCCCACAGAACATAGGCTTCTTCCCAGCTAAGTAAATATTTCATGATCACACTGAAGCAGTAGTGGGTTATCAGGCCTGAAGTGATATATTCCTCCCCCACAAAGTATGCATGGAGACACTCTGTGTGTCTTACTTAACGAAGATAAAACTCCCCCCCCCCCCCCCCCCCCCCGTGAATTTTGCTGAGCTCAATGCTCTGGAGATGACGGAGATCGAAAATTATACCGGAAATGTTCCATATGTCCTTACAGATGTTTCCTTTGCCTTCCTTCATTGAACAAACCCGTTGTCGTGGGAGAGAACTGCACAACCCCCCAGCTCTCTGTGGGGGAATGGGACCCTGCCTATGCCTTCCTGCCAATCCTGCCAAGTTTCCCCTGTAAGTTGAAGGATCTCCTAACAGGCCTGCATGTAGATTAATGTCATACCCAGGACAAAGCAATTGCAGGTTAAGGCCCTTGCTGAAAGGCCCAACGGAGTAGAATCACTCTGGGCATTCACAGGATTTGAACCAACAACCTTCCACTTGCTTGCACAGATCCCTAGGCCCAGAGCCACCACTCTGCCCCACAACCTCAAAAAAATCCTAGAATCGCCCCCAGCCTGAGGCGATATTCGAGCTGCCAAGGTGCATTGAGTTCAGGTTTACCCAGTGTGTGCTTTACTCTAATCACAGCATACTGGGTTTTCGCCGGGGCAGATGTAGGGAGTCAGGGGTTTCGGGGGAGGTGCTTACTGGCGGTCTGTTGACGAGCCAGTAGGCCTGTTCCTGACATTCCAGCACGATGCGGTCCGCCTTGCGCCTCTGTTTGGCTGCCCTGGTAGGAGCAGAGCAGTCGATGGAGAGTCAGAAAGCATACTGGGTAATTAGCATATAGCGGTAATCACTGAACTGCAAGGTAGGGTTTTCATTTTTCTGTTTCCTTTTTCACTTAGAAATGGATTTCCGACTCTAGTGTTTAGGCTGAGGTCTGATTTAACAGATAGGAGGGAAATTATGACCACACACCATGTTACTTTTTAATTTAGGTAACATCATCATCCTCTTAATACGAGATTTATTCATCCATTCTCATCTGTCCCCTTGTGTGCATTTATGAAATTGATTTCATAGCTCGATGCGACAGTATTCCCGGGCTGGGGTGGGGTTTACCTGAGCTGCTCCTTCGCCTGCATCACCACGAAGTCCCAGGTGTGGTTGATCCGTTTGTGCAACATGTTGTAGCTGTCCTGCGGAGACGATGTTTAAATGCGACATTGCCAGGTCGCACGGCTGGCTGCGTTGCTGCATGGGTTCACGTTATGACTCACAGGCCGAACCCCTCCCAGGATATCAGCTGGCAGTGTCGGATTCACAAACCCTCTTACTGATGAGAACCTAAAATGCGTTGACCCTGACGCAACATGGCGGCAAGTTGGTGGATGTCTATGTGCGATCCTACTATGTGCATAATTGGTGGGAGGTTTTCTTACACAAAAATGTTCTGAGGGCAGAAGGAAAATGATTGGTTCGGATAGATAACCAATCAGATTGCAGAGGAGGCAGGACCAAGACATCTGATTGGTTGCTCCTGCCTCCTCTAGTTGCTCGGATCCACCTCATGTACAATCTAATTGGTTATCTCTCTGAACCAATCATTTTTCCTTCTACCCTCATAATATTTTGTGTAAGTAAAACTCCCATGAGCATTCAGCTATCACATGATCTCATCAAGCAATGCTTCAGACCAGCGAATAAGAATAGCATTGAAATGTACATAAATAAAAATTTTCTCTTACCTTTTCATAGTCTATCAGCTGCCCTTGCTTTCTGATATTCTTCTTAGTCAAATAAATCGCTTTAGAAGAGCAAAAGAAAGACATGGCAAGAAACTGTGTTTTTCTATTATTCTAGTAAAGGGAAGTAATGATGTAATAGGCGAGCACATGATTAATAATTGGTAATCACCGTAATCTAGCTCGGAGGCTGGCCACTGCTGAGAGCTCCAGAAGTACGGAGTCTAGCAAAAAGGAGATGCTGTCATTTGAAACTATTCAGAAGCAGCGTGACAAAGGTGCTTTGTGATTTAACATGTCAGGGACAAGGCGGGTGGAAGGCATTTTGCTACTTTAACTGGCATTGGTTCTCATACATCAGTGTTTCCCAATCCGGTCCTCGGCGACACACAGATGATCCACGTTTTTGCTCCCTCCCAGCTCCCTACCAGACAGTCTACGTTTTTGCACCCTCTCAGCTCTGGAGCCCGGACCAGATTGAGAAATACTGTCCTACACGGTAATTCCGCAGTCTCTCCAACGAATAGTTTCGATATGCGTGCCCCCCCACATGGCCACCACCCTCTCGCGCTGCCCTCCATCTGAAGAAACCGTGGTTTTAGGTTACCTGGAAGCGATACGGCGTCTCGTCGGGCCGCAGGACGAGCGTCCTGGGGTCCTTTAGGGGGTAAATGTAGCCGTGCTTCACGATCAGATTCCCCACATGAAGTGCCTCTGAAAACACACAAAGTGGTCACTCATTTCCACGTAAACTACTCAAAGCTCAAACAAATCCACTACTCGTAGCCCAGATTTAGGCATAGTAATTCTCTAAATTTTTGTCAGTGGAATACAGTAGAACACACGATAACTAGAAACTGAGTAGGCATATTATATTTTATTTTACGGTATAGCAAGTAACTGGAAAAAACGTTGACATGGTGCACAGAATAAGCCGCGGGGATGGTGCATTCCTCATCGGAACTATAATTAATTACGAGTAATTGGGACTTTCCACTTTCCGGCTGCCTCCGCGGCCATTGGCAGTCAGGCGCTCCCGGGGGTTTCAGACCGGCGCAGCAACAGCGCTGCTAGGGGGAAGCCTAGTGTTTACAGGGAGGGGTAACTGCTTACCGGGGCAACAGGTTTTTTGCCCATTCAAGTCTGTTAATGCATCTGCCATCTACTGCCTAAAAGTCCCCTCCTTTCCATTCCGACTTCTTTTTCTGGGCTGTAAATCAGGGAAATCTGCTCCCTTGCTATTTAAAACCTCATCTGCATCGCCCGGGAATTCAGGACAACAGCGTCTTGCAGAAGTGCATAATGAGGGAGACGGATAGCGATATTTCTCCAGGCATGACTGACTGCCTCTGGCTATCAGCGAAGTTTGCATCGGGACTATCAAACCGTACAGCTCAGCATGCGTAGCGGCGCGACTCGGGACTGGCCTACAGATTATTTGTACTAATAGCCTCTCAGCAGAAAGATAAATAATTCAGCAGATAAATTGACGCCAGGGGAAGAAAATCCCAAAAGCTTCAGGCGAATGGGGTGTCTATGTTATGGACAAGCTCAATTCTGACATTTATTAATTCACAGGCTCAGCAATATCAATGGAACAGAACATGCTTCTGTCAGACACGTGAATTGCATATGCTTACACATAAATGCAGCTAGGCTAATCTGTTGTATGGATGACAAATTCTATTACTTCATTTGTATTTATTATTCAAAAGACTCGTTTATTTCTGTTATTTTATTACAAAAAAAAAAAAACCTGATGACGTCTTTCGCCAGCAGGGGCGCCATCGTCGTCACGAAGGGAAAAAAACAATCGATTAACCTCACATAAGAGCACCAGGTAACGCTTCCCTACATACTTCTCGGCCCTACCTTCTTCCATGATGGAGTACTTCTGAATTAGCCACTCCACGATATCATTTCCTGGGAAGGCATAGCGAGGAAGGCATCTAGTTAGAGTCGAGAAATGCATTAAGCCGTCATAAATCAAAAACGCTGAACTCGATAAATAAATTACATAAATAAATATGAGCGCAAGGAGATCGATGACAGTCTTAATGCACAGGATTCCCGAAGACCGCCGATGTATGGGCTTTCCTGTGAAGGGCTTAAATGACCATTAGGACCCGGCCCCCGGGACACTGCACGGCCGGGTGTAAGACAACCCGGGCGGCATGAAAAATTATTTTTAAAAAGTAAAATATGTATCGTGCACCTGTCATCGCATGTGGAATCACTGTGATTAACAGTCTTTGATTCTTCATCTTTATCCCCATGTCGGGATCTTGCATCGCCACAATGACTTGTTCAATCTGGGATAAGAAGAATAGTCAAAATCGTGAAATCAAGGTGACGACAGACATAGTGAAAACGTTCAACCTAGTAATATAATAATTGCTTAATGTGTGATTTGATATGTAATCGTTATATTCATCATTAAATCACCGGAGAGACACACTCATATATTTAGGCATATATATAAGTAAACTACAAGGTTTTTCCTCTGACTATCTTAACTGCACGTCAAAGACGTTATCGGATATTCCCGACTACAGACTTTCGGTTTGATCATTTATTCGCGTTATTAATTCGGCTCCTGATTACATTAAACTAAACATGCTCAGATTGTTACAACCTTTGCTTGTCGGTTATTTTTGGGATCTTTCTGGATGGGCTCAAGGCGGGGTCTGTAAGCACAAGCAAACTGCCAGCACTTTTGTTTTACATGAAAATAGTTTGATGTCGGCCTATTGCGTTATTGTCTGGCTATAATTTGGAGGCAATATTAAACAATAGGCCCATATATTGTAAATATACATGTTGTGTTGTTTTGTTGTTATCACAAACGTATAGCCTGATCATAAATTTCATGGATACCTGGATGTTGTATGTTCCATTATATTTATGAATGAATGATTTATGTGAAGTCTGGCTTAGATTCGAGAATTAATCATATAGATTAAAAAAAGTTTTCATTTAAAACTTATCTCATATAATAAAATCCTCGTCCGAACGAACATATGTCAGAATGAAAAAACATTTAAATTATTTTTGTGATGCATCAGTATCAATAGCTACAACGTCATAACAGATATAGATATAATGCGGTTCATACTTTTGAAGTTGATGCGTATCTCCCGAAAAAAATCAACTCCAGAAGAGTCCGCGTCTGTAAATGCCTGAACTTCGGAATCGATCCTACCTTTGTTAGGCGCGGCATCTGTGTCTTGCAGCTGTTCCCTTGGATAAAGATGTTAATTGTCATGCTTACAGCATCTCGATCTCCGGCGTTTGTGAAGTTGGGATTGATGCTGTCCTGTGTTTTTTTTTTCCTTCCACACTTAAGCTCTGCTTGTTACTGCCCCATAGCGGAGCGCAAGTGAAACGGACTACCGGAGATTTGCACTGTTTTTCTGTTAGTGTGTATAATCAAAATATGACTCAGTTTGGCCAGTTAGAAAAATATGATAATAGAAAAGTATTCTTTTCCTCTCACTTTTTTTTCTTGATTTAATTACCGACTTCACGTACTTACACTGTGTCCCGTTGCACGATGTAATATTGCGAAACTATGATTTTGTGGCAGTGTTTTGTAAAGGAATTTTCCGTTTAATCATCGTCTTAGTATAAAGCTATATGGTTGTTCTGGTATCAGTGGACGTACATTATGTATTTTTTCTTCTCTTGAGCACCATGGTCATGACATGAAGCTCAGTCATTGATTACTCGCAAATGTTAGTAGTCATCCGCTGTTTATCTTGAAGATGTAAAAGTAGTGCGCGTACATCTCCTCGTTAGTATAGTGGTGAGTATCCCCGCCTGTCACGCGGGAGACCGGGGTTCGATTCCCCGACGGGGAGAGTCTGCATCTTTTTGCCTCGGTCTCAAAAGGCACCAAGCTAGAACCGGCCCCGTGTTAGTGGAAACGGGGCTTGTGACTTGTACTCATGCATAATATTCTGCGGGTCGCTCAGCAGCGCAGCATATGAAACTAGACTCGGATTGTAAGTGTGTGGTTTTGATAATTGATGTATGGATGGATGGATCCTTAATAAGAGATATAAACAATAAGGTCCAGTCGCCAACTAATCATGTAAAATACGTCATAAACTCATGGTTGTTAAACCCAGAATAAAAATGAAGACGTATAACTAGGAAAGTCAACTTGCACATTTCAATTTTGGTTCGATATAATCACGTTGTCCTTAACCCTCCAGTGCAGGAGGGGACGGTAATGCGCATCGAATGTTTCCGAACCTGTGTGTGATACAACCGAGGAAGAGCCGATGACTTCGGGGGAGGAGGGGCAGGCGACTCGGAAGAAAAAGCAGCAGAACCCAATGCAGCCTGTAGCCCATTCAAAGGCCTACTGTTGGACCTCTGCTTATTTTGCAATACGTCTTTAGTACGGACTGAAAAATGTCCGATTTCGATGAGTTTGAGAAGCAGTTAAGCGAAAATCGGCAAGGTAAGTTTGGCTTTGAAGATCGGTGTATGCTCCCTGTTTTAGGGTAATAAAGTGGCCGGCGTGTCCTAGCGCCGAGGATGGTGCGGAGGGCACTTCTGCTGGTTCCGAAAAGAAAAGCGCGGCTGGGAAATCGGTGCCTTTTATCCGAGCGCTCGCCGATTCTGAAACCTGCCCGATTCTTCTTCTCCCAGCTGCCGCAGGATCCCCGAAAACTGACCGCTTTGGTAAATCAGTGACATTCTTTGCTTGGCATTGTTATAGAGATCGCTAGGCCTGCATCCATCAGTGCCCGGCGTACATAACATGGACATTTCAATGAAACGTTATTGGGGTGCACTCGATGTGAAAGCCTGCGGTTTTATTTATTTAATTATTTACCATTATACACTTGGATCATAAATTGTGACCCGCGTATTTTCATTCGCAGTAACACACTATGCATGGATGTTTGTTGCAAGCGTTATATTTTCAAGATCACGTTTAAAGTTTTATGCAAATAAAAACGACCCGCGACCACTTGATTTAAAGTCCGCACTTAATAACAGTGTTAGTTACTTGGTTTTTAAATACTACGACGAGTTTTCTATATAATGATATGATTTTGTCTCTTTCCGATGCACAATAGCCTTTCCCTTGGGTCCGAAATGCTGGCCCTGTCATCCGTACAGAATAAGTCTTTCTCACACGATCGCCGTTTCTTCATGATGTATAGACTCTAAAAATCAGCCGCGTTCCCTGGAATCATAACAACTGCTTTTAGGTCGTTATTGCAAAGTCTTGCACCTGTATCTACCTTTACAGCGGATAGCAGTAACTAACAATGATGTACAGTTATATAACAATACACATATAACTTCATTAAAGTGCAGAGAATCCAGTAAACTGAATAAACTTAAGCCATACTAACGCAACTGAAATATACAACATGCGTTACAACGGAGTCGAAAGTAGATTGATTTATGTACCTATCAAATGGCAATCTTGTCATATCAGCTCCTTATCACTAAAATCACTAAAATGTCATTCGAAACGACCTGATTCGGCTAGACGAGCACTAAGTGCCCGCCGTGTTTGATAAACTAGCAGTTCCAGTCATTCATATCTGCGCTCTGACTATGCCTGCGATTGCGGTAATTGGTTATTACCGATTTACGTAAGATGCATTGGCCGCTCCGTGTCTGTACTTTTGCAGCGGTGCATTACCGTAACGCTGTTATAACTGATGCATGAAGCTGATTCCTCGAGCAGCACCTGCGTTTAAATGCTTCACTGAAAACTGCACCTTCAGGGATTTATTTAAGCTTCTATATGAAGGACCTGCTGGGATAGAAAGGTGATATTTTATTGCTAGTTTAATAAAGTGCTGTCTGTCAGATTGAAACGATATTAATTACCCATCCATCGTCCAACCAGTTATCTTAGTCAGGCTCCCCTGGAGCCTATTCCAGGCAAATTCCCCATACAGAGAGCAGAGGCAAAATTCAGGCCTCCAGACTCGGAGGCGTGAGGCAACTGTACTCACCACTGTGCTCCTATATCATTAATTAGTCTGGTTATGTTTTTATTGTTTCACAACAGACTGACATTCAAGGGGATGTCCTTGTGCCCTTGAAATTATTAGCCATTGAGAGATGGGTGTGTTTGTTTCAGGAGGGTGTGATTGAATTATG